>NC_058403.1:75524433-75685522 GCF_002201575.2 Neomonachus schauinslandi
TCTATCTATCTATCTATCTATCTATCTATCTATCTATCTATCTATCTGATTAGCCACTCAGGAGGGCTGCCTCGTGTAGGCAGTATACACCTCATTTTTACTGATGAGAAAACATGGCTCTGAGAAATAAAGGTAATTGCCCAAAGTGATAAAGCTAATGCCAGAGTCAAAACAGTAATTTAAGTCACTCCAAACTGAGGACATTTTTGTCTTCAAGAAACTTCCATGGGAAAAAAATAATTCTTCAAAGGGCGATGGAAAGTATAAATTACCATTGTTATTGCTGTACACTATTGATATTATTATGCCTCATGTCGACTTAGCTTCTCTCCTTTTCAAATACTGATGCCTGTGGCAGGGACTTCATGATAATAAACTGTAAAAGATTTGCTGCTTCTGAATGTTTTAAGATTAAAAGTGCAAAACCTGCTTGCGGGGCTAGGTATTGTTTTCATTTCCTTCCCGTGTGGGTGGTCTGCTGTGATTCCCAAGACCACCACTATTGCCGAGCTAGAACACTAGCTGATGGTGCACTAGGGAATTAGGAACTGTTGTTTTGTCTTCCAAAACAACAGCTGAGCTAGCCAAGCCCAGGTCAACATGCACACACACACACATCACACACACACATACACACACACACTGGCACACAAACACACACACCTGCATAAAGAGATTAGCCTCCAGCTTCAACTCCACCCACTCAGTCCTTTCATCAAGAGGAGCTTCCCTCCCTTTCCAAGGCTCCCACTCCCATCTGTAGACATCTAGAAACATATGCATGCTGATAATCAAGACACCAGGGACAGGTTTACAAAAGGAACCCCCAATTCAGGGGCCCAGATTTCTCAAACAGCAGCCTGAGTATAGGGTCAGGGAATTTACATTTCTCAGGGTAGTTAGTTCTGCTCTCTTGAAAATGCAATTACTCCAGAACTGCATCTACCCCAATTTCTGCCTTTCTGTCCTGAGACTCCTTGTATGCATTAAGCACAAAAAACAATTCCGCCACCCATTGTGATACGCTGCCGTCTGGCTATTTGGCGTGCATCAGGTGCACTCAGCAAATCAGACGCAGGCCTGGAATCTGCCCAGCCTCTGGACTCTAATTTTCGTATTTCAATTTACCGTCTGTGCAGCTCTTTGGAGAAAAGCTCTACCAGTAATTACCCATAGAACTTTTACAGTGTGCCACTTTAAAGCTGTGCTCTTGGTAAATCATGTTGTGCAGGCCCCAGAGGAGATGCCAGGTTGCTGAGGGAGTTAGCCATATTTCAACATTCCAAGTGAGGGAGAACTAACCAAAGACTTATGGAAGTACCTCTGACATGCTGGTTTTAGACAAACTTAAATTGAAGAAATGCAGTTGTATTTTCACTTCTTTTGTTTGCCCCAGTGAACTTTTGTTCCATTAGAACTGTTCTTTCTTCAGAATCTGGCATCTGCTGTTCAAACCACCCCCTCATGCTCAGACATGTTTATGAACTTTTCTCAGAAAGTTCTGACGTTACAGCTCTGGGAAATTTTGTCAGAAGCTTTTCCATGCGGCCAGACTTTAATGAACTCACAATGACTCTTCTAGCCACCCAGGGCCTCCCTCAGAAGCTGCAGTGATTGGAGTCAAGGTGGTCAATCTCCACCTTTTACAGAGAGAAATGGAGGAACGATAATGATCTTCAAAGATCAGTCTCAAGCTCATTCCTAGGATAACTCTCCTGTGAAAGGTGCAGCTTGGGACCTACATAACCTCACCCTAGGTTCAGAAATTCCCCTGGGAATGGGGAGAAGAGATGAGTAGCCTCAAAAGGTCTTAATAGAGGCTAAGGGAAAAGGTAAAGATAGGATCATAGCGGAGAGCCTGGGTGGCTTAGTCAAGTGTCTGACTCTTGATTTTAGCTCAAGTCATGATCTCAGGGTTGTGAGATCAAGCCCTGAATTGGGCTCCATTCTGGGCATGGAGCCTGCTTCAGATTCCCTCTCTCCCTTAAAAAAAAAGGGGGGGCGCCTGGGTGGCTCAGTTGGTTAAGCGACTGCCTTCGGCTCAGGTCATGATCCTGGAGTCCCTGGATCGAGTCCCGCATCGGGCTCCCTGCTCGGCAGGGAGTCTGCTTCTCCCTCTCCCCTGTGTCTTTCTCTGTCAAATAAATAAATAAAATCTTTAATAAAAAAAATAAAATAAAAATTAAAAAAAAAGGATCATAGCAAAGAAGAACAGAAAGGAGTGTTTTGGGAGAAAAGTCAGCAATGGGGGTAGCACTGTACAAAAGGAAGAAAACTCATGCCTGTTAAATAGCTATTATGACTTAGGTCCTTGGGAAAGCACTTAAAGTGAGCATCGAATCTAATTTAATTTCCATAAGGAAGATTGAGTTGTTTCATATCACCCATCCCCCAAGTTCATATGTTGAACTCCTAACCCCCAGTACCTCAGAATGGGACCTTACTTGGAAATAGGGTTATTGCAGATGTAATTAGTTAAGATGAGGACTTTTGGGTGGACCCTAATCCAGTATGACTGGTGTTCTTATATAAAGGAGAAATTTGGTCCCAGACGCCCCAAGAAGGAGGACAATGTGAAGTGACACAGGGAGAGGACAACTATCTACAAGCTAAGGAGAGAGACTTGGAACAGATCCTTTCTTCATAACCCTCAGAAGAAACCAACCCTCCTGACACCTTGATTTTGGACTTCTTGTCTCCAGAATTATGAGGCGGTGTTTCTCTGTTGTTAAAGCTGCTATTTGTGGTAGTTTGTTACTGCAAGCCTAGCAAACTAATAAAGAAGGTGTAGGGGCCAAGGGCAGGACAACCCAAGATGAGCCACTTTGGCATGAAGATTATTTTGAGTTAAAAGCAGTCAAAACCCAGCAGATTTGGAAAAAGCTCCTCATCATCCACACAACTGCCTAAAAGGAATTGAAATAGAGGACTGCTCATTTTGCCTGACTGTCTTTGGAATTTCCACATCTATGTGGATTCCTTGTATGTGCAAAACTAAATCTGATTTTCTCCTGTTAATCAATTTCTTGTCAATTTGATTCTTACTCCAACTAGAAGGACCTTGAAGTGCAGAGAAAATTCTTCCTCCCTTCCTCCCTGTTTACATTTCACACAAGAGGAAAGTAAGGCTTGAAGAGGTTACTCAGGCTCACTCATAAGTGAGTTGGAGCTTGAGCACAGATCTGCTTGAAGCCAAAATCCAGTACTTTTTCCTGCCACCAAATTTGAGCTTGTTGCTAAAATAAAATATGGCCCCCTTTGAAAAGAACATGATAATTCTGTAGTTTTCAAGCATTTTGTCTGGAGACGCCTTTGTTCACAGTGTAATGAAGAAGTTCTGTGCACTAAATCTGCAGTGGGTGACTGATGTCAGCCTCTTGTGACTGTCTCCAGTGACCTCAAGGAGAAATAAAAAACGGGAAGAACTGGAAAACCAGTTAAGCAGACAGAGAAGCAATATTTTTAAACAATCAGAAGTGATAGAAACATAACGTTATGTTCAGATGACCTAAGGGTCTTTCTCCTGCTTATGTGGTGGAACAAATTATTACAAACATAACAAATTAGATCTTTTTGTGATGTGCAAGTATTTGGAAAACTGCTTGTAAACACATATGCCCGTTTCCCTTTTCATATGTATAATCCCCTGTAGCTAACAAGCTTCGAAGCAGTTCTTCAGAGCAATCAGAAAGACTGTCTTCCTGGGCTATCATCCTCACTAAGACAACAAAGAAAGCGTTTACTAACCTACTTTGGGGTTGGTTTTCCTTCAGTTGGCAGTTTGCTATGTAAAGCAGATAATGGCAAAGATGGTCCAGCTGGAGTGGGGATGGTGCCTATGATCTGACCTATTCATCCCTCTCCCCGTCACCACATTGTGATGGTCCTTCAGAGGCCCATGAAACCCACTGTTCAAGAACACTGCTTGAAAACCACTATATAAAGGGATACCAGATGGGCACTAACATAGTACCTACATTAGGCATAGCAGAGGGAGAAGAAATGGTCATTATTAAATTTTATGAAATGCATCATATAAAATCAGACATTATACCCCTTCTTCCAGCGTACATAAAGGATGCAAAGCCTTAAAAACATCTCCCCATCAGGCTGATGGATTATGTCAGAGAAGAAAGAGCATTAGAGGGGAGGAAACCTGTCCCTTAACTAGCCATGTGATGCAGGGCAAGCTCTTTCCTCTCTGACTCTCTGTTTCCCTGCCTGTAAGGACTAGGTTATTGTGTGTGACCTGTGTACCTCACACGCTCAGAGAAATGACTAATGACTTGAGAAGAGCCTTGCAAATCATGGAACAAAGTGCCCCAACATGATGAGGATTATTCTTTTGGTGAATTCTCTAAGCATAAAGAAATTTTGTAAAGGAAGATCAATACTCGGTTAATCATGCTGAGGAATCAGGGAGGGACCTTGGGGTGAAGGTTCCTGGTTCCCAAGCCAAACCAGTACGAGTTGGGCTGAACACCATGTCTGGGAGTCAGCACACCGTGAAATTATGAAGTGTGATCGTTAACCGGACCATTCCACACAGGCCTTCATCTCTGCATTCAGCATTCTCTTTGAAGTCCATGACCTTCTATGTGTCACTGAACTGCTGAATGACTACTGGGAACTGAATCGAACATCCCAGCCCACCCTGTAGATGCAATCAGACAAGGTTCACCCCGCACAGCCAGAGTCCCTGGTCTGCATTCAGCCTAGCAATTCAACTGGAGCGTGTCTGGCCTATTAAAACGTGTAAGACCTGCATTCGGGCATAAGCCACCAACTTCAGGAATAAGAACGACTAACCTGTGGTTCATTTTTGTTCTTCTAGTCCTGTTGGAAACTCTTGGAGAGTCATTTATTTTTCACAGGGAGTTCAACTAATACTCAGCTGATAACAACGAGGGGGACCATTTCACTTTATAGCTAGATCTCAAAAATTCCAGAATCTAAGGGAACTTAGAGGTCATTTGGCCCAACTCTCTCATTTTATAACTGGACAAACTAAGTGCCCTCAGTGGGTAAGCAGGAGAGCAAGTTTTAGAACGCACATCAGTGATCTCCCAACCTCACGTCGTATTTACGGACTACCAAAAGAATGAGCGTATTAGCATTACGGGGCTGCTCGGGGGGTTGAGGAGGTGAGATCTCATTTGTACAACATATTTGGAGCCTCAACAACACAAATTGCATTAAGTGCCTAAGTGTGTGGCTCTGTACCGGGCATAGCAATTGTAGGTTGTGTTAGCTAATGGTACTGGTGAAATAATGTTTTGAATATACATTTCGAGTGGGTGCATATATCAATAAGCTTAAAGTAAAATATTACACAGCTCAATATTAGTACATACATTTTCATAAATTGCCACCTGATGACTTAGTTTGTGATTTCCAAACTTCGATAAATCACATAAGAACAGCTTCTAAGACATCGCCGGCATTCTTAATGAATTATATAAAAATGCAGCTCCTCACTGGGATGAATAATAGCTTTTCTATGTAGGTATGTATTCTCTATGTATGTATCCATGTATCTATAAAATACACCTCAGCAGCACTTTAGGAAAATCTTTATAAAATAAAGTTTCACTTCTTCACATTTTTTTCCAAGAAACTGAGAAGGAAAATGACACATCCAGTTCTCACACTTGCTCGCTACACAACTATGGGCAGATGCCTGAGCTAGTCTGTGCCTTAATGTCCTCCATGGAAAATGGGGACAGTAGCTCTATCTGCCTCACAGGATTGTGCGTGAAATAATGTGTGTATAGCACTTACTAGGGATGAACTCCCTTTATCACTATGAGTTCAGTTCAGACAGAGCAGAAGTTGTGCTAAGACAAGAATCTGTGGTTTCTGACTCCAGTTTCTCTGCCCTTCCGTTCTTCTGCTTTCCTTTTTATCTTTGTCCCCTTGAAATGTTTTAAATTCTCAGTAGTGTGTGGATATATCTTCCTTCGGAGAATTTCTTCCCCTCACTCTGGGGCACCAATGCCCCCCCCCCATTTCCATTTTATTTTAAAGTAGACTTCATTTGAGAAGTAATTTGAACTTTTCTAAATATCTAAACAATTAAATTTAGGTATGGCCAGCTTTCATTGCACAGTTATAAAGTGATAATCTGAACTCTTTTTCTTTTTTGGAAGGAAATAATATTTTTCTGTTTTAGAGTACATTACCAAGATAAGATGCTTTCATACCCATTATTTAATGTTATTTTCAAAAGAACCCTGTGAACTACATACAGCACACATTTGATGGTTGAGGACCTGAAGCCCAGAAAAGTTAAACAACTGCAAAGTCTCAAACAACCGTAAGTGGTAGAGTGAAGACTAGAATCTAGTTCAAGTGCCAAGAACTCAAGTTCCTATAAAGTCTAGACGGGAGCAATACAACAGGGAATAGTGAAGTCTGTGGAAAAGCAGAGAGCTCCAAACACAGAAATGTTGGATCAATATTCCCTGGCCTTCTGATTTTTAAAGAGAAGCCAGAAGTATTTTTTATGTGAGATCCAATTTTTAAAACATTTTGAATTCTAAATAAAACATATCCTTGGGCCACCTGAATGCAATTCTGGATCTAGACTGATACATTCCACAGATGCCTCTCTCTCCTGCTCGGACTGAATTTATTTCAGAAGAGATTATGCTTATCAAAATGTTTATTTTTCTCTCAGGCTAGAACAAGCCATGTCAACTTTTTCCAAACTCAAAACCTAGACTCGGACGTCTAACAATCAAGTCAAACTTAACGTAGCACTCCCTAGGGCTCTGAGTGATCGCACCGTCCACCTGGTTGCTCACACGGAGACCCTAGGCGTCATCTTTGATTTCTGTCCTACTCTCACATCCCACATGCAACATATCAGGAACTTCTGTTATTTGTCTCTGGAAATAAGCCCTAGTCCAACTCTGTCTTGTCATGACACAGCTGTGAACTACACTCCAGCTACACTTAGTTCTACTTGTCCTGTGACGGCAACATTCTAACCGCCCACTTTGCCTCACTTTTGCCCCTGAGATTCCATCCTCTGCACAGCAGAGCTACCATTTAAAAACAAAAGGCAGATAACATCACACACACCTTAGCTTAAAACCTCTTCAAGGCTTCCTATTGCAAGGAGAATAAAGCCCTATGCTGCCCTACATCATCAGGTTCCAGTCTAGCTCTTTTTTTTTTTTTTTAAGATTTTATTTATTTATTTGATAGCGCAAGCAGGCAGAGAGAAAGGGAGAAGCAGGCTCCCCGCTGAGCAGGGAGCCTGACTCAATCCTAGGACCCTAGGATCATGACTTGAGCTGAAGGCAAACGCTAAGTGACTGAGCCACCCAGGAGCCCCACCCTTGCTCTTTTTTTTTTTTTTTTTTTTTTTTTAAAGATTTTATTTATTTATTTGAGACAGAGAGAATGAGAGACAGAGAACATGAGAGGGAGGAGGGTCAGAGGGAGAAGCAGACTCCCTGCCGAGCAGGGAGCCCGATGCGGGACTTGATCCTGGGACTCCAGGATCATGACCTGAGCCGAAGGCAGTCGCTTAACCAACTGAGCCACCCAGGCGCCCGCACCCTTGCTCTTTTGCTTCTTCTTCTCTCCCCCTTGGTTGCTCGGCGTCAGCCACATGGACCTTCTTTTAGGTTCTCGAACACATCACACTCATTGTCTGCTAAGACCTTCATTACTTGTGTTTCTTCTTCCTAGAATATACTACTGGCCCAGCTTACTGAGTGAAGCTATGGCAGAAGAGTGCAGAGGCTCTGGTGCTGGGCTTCCTAGTTCAAATTCCAGCTCTGTCACATCGGGCAAGTGGTTTCATGTCTCTGTGCTTCAGTATGTTCATATGTGTAATATGGAGATAATAAATAATAGTACCTCCCTCATAAGGGTTGCCATGAAGCTTAAGTTAGCTAATAAAAGTGGAGCACTCACAGTCCTTGCACACAGTAGGCAGCCGGTTAATCTTCAGATGTTATCTTTGCATCACTCACTGACTTCCTCTTACTCAGGTCTCAATTAAAATAGCACCTCCTCAAAGAAGCCTTCACCGATTGCTTCCTAAAAGAGCCCCCCCCCCAGTCTCTTGTGCATTATTCTTTTTTTTTTTTTAGTAACACTTCTCAGTAGCTGACATTTTCTTATTTACTTATGTATCTACATGTTTATAGAATATCTCTCCCCATTAGAATGTGTGTATGCTCCAAGAGGACAGGGTTCTCCTTTTTTTTAAAAAAGATTTTATTTTTAAGCATTGTCTACACCCAACGTGAGGCTCAAACTCACAACCCCGAGATCAAGAGTTGCATCAAGGGACTTAGCCAGGCACCTAGGGATTCTGTTTTGATAAGCACCTGAAACGCTGAATTCAAAATACCCCCACATTAACAAGAATGCCTGACACATGGTGGGTGCCCGACAAAGATGTGTCCTGTGTGTTCCCCCAACATCACTGACACGCAGGGGCTGCTTAATGAGGATTTGCTCAAATGAATGGCACTGAAATCTGTTTTAGATGCTTTCCCACTTAAGAGGAAACTGACACCTTCAGAACTTTAGAACAGCCTGTTCTTGATTCCCTAATAAAGTACCATCGCTCCATTAGAATTTTATCCTTCTTTCCATAGCCAAGTCCGGAAGAAAACAAAATGCTAAGCCTTTTCACACATTAGACGCAATTGCACCCTGAGTGTTTTATGCTATGAAGAATTCTACATAAGAGATTTGTTTTAGGCTTTCCCACTTTAGGTTACAGGACTCTAGTTTTCCATAGACTTCAAAGAGAAATGCTACATTTTTCATTATTAAAATATTAGCAATAAAAAATCTTTGTCAAATAAAACCTCTCCATCCACAATTGCTATTACCCAGAGATATTCTGAATTGTATTCGAGGGCAGTATCTTGCTTTTAAAAGTGCCAGTCACTGTATCCGGTTCTAATAACATTGTGTATGAGAATATTCAATACAGGATTACAGCAAGAAGGATGTTGGTCTAACCCCTCATCTAGCATAGGAGCAACTGAGGCCCAGAGAGGGCACTACTCAGAGGCAAGACCAGACTCAGGTGGTTTTGTTCCCATTCCAGAAGTTTCTCCACTATCTAAACTGAATTTACATATTCTATCCTTTTTTATCCTTTCTGCCGCCCCATTTTTTACTATAAAAAATTTCAAGCAAATGAAAAAAGGAGAGAGAACAGTGTAATGAATACTTTTATGTCCATAATCTAGATTGGACGATTGTTAATATTTTGCTATATATACATCATCAATTTTTTTGACTTAAGTGGTTTAAAGTAAATTATCCATAGCACAGCATTTTGTCTCTGTGATATGTTTCTTTCTTTCTTTTTTTTTTTCTTAAATGTGAATGAGGCAAATCTTTTTTTTTTTTAGATTTTATTTCCTTACTTGACAAACTGAGAGAAAAAGAGAGAGCACACAAGTAGGGGGATCAGCAGAGGGAGAGGGAGAAGCAGACTCCCCACTGAGCAGGAAGCCCGCTGCGGGGCTCGATCCCAACATCCTGGGATCATGACCTGAGCTGAAGGCAGATGCTTAACCTACTGAGCCACCCAGGCGCCCCTCTGTGATATGTTTCTAAAAATAAAAATATTTCCTTGTGTAACCACAACAACATTGTCATACCTAACAACATTTAGGATAATTCCTTAATATCATCTAATACCCAAATCCTATTCAAATTCTTCCAAGTGCTGCCATAACTTCACTTACAGCTGATTTATCCAACTGGGATCCAGTTAAGGCATTGCCTCTGATCGTTGTTTCTTAACTCTTTTTTAGTTTAAAATATTCTCCCTTTTAATGTCATAACATGATTTCAGTTTATTATTTTGATTTTCAAAATATTGACTTGTTGAAAAGACAGCCAAATTATTCTATAAAATGGTCACCCTCAAGTGCCTAGGTGGCTCAGTCGATTAAGTGCTGCCTTCAGCTCAGGTCATAATCCCAGGGTCCTGGGATCTAGCCAGCAGTGGGCTTCCTGCTCAGTGGGGAGTCTCCTTCTCCATCTCCCTCGCCCCTCCTCCCCACTCATGCTCTCTCTTTCACTTGCTCTCTGTCTCAAGTAAATAAATAAAATCTTTAAAAAAAATTTTTTAAATGCTTTAATAATTTAAAAAATAATTTAAAAAGTAAATTTAATAATAATTTAATTTAATAATTAAATAAATAAATAAATAAAAATAAAATGTTCACCCTCTCAGTTGGTAAAAATTCTCCCTTATTGGTGTTTGATTTGTTCTTCTATCCTCCTTATTTCTTATAAATTGGAACTAAGATCTAAAGACTTGATTATATTAACATCAAAGTGCCTCTATTTTTGAAGATATAAGTTAGCAGCCATATCTCTATTATAATTAATTGAATAAAATCCTGAATTGACTTATAAAGAATAACAGCAAAGGCCAGCAGGTGGTATGAGAAGGAGGAAAATATCCCAATTATACCACTGCTTTCGAGGGTCTGGTATTTAGCTGTGGTCCTCAGAACTTGGATGGATTTGAAGGGACACACAAAGGGAATGAAATGCAAACATTTGCATGAATGTTACCTTTATGATTTGTACTGAGATGTGTAAGCATTAAACCTACTGGAATATTACCATTGGTAAAGCTAGTATATTTCTCCCTGTTGGCAGTGGTTTTGGAGCCTAATTGCCTATCAGAATCCTCTAAGACTCAAAAAAATACCATCATCTTAGGTTCTGATTTAATTGGACTTGGAAGACTGGGCATTGATATTTTTTTAAAACCTCCCAAGGTGGTTCAACAATGTTACCAGAGCTGGGAAACACTGCTGTAGGTAGGTCAGAAGCCAAATTGTTATCAGAAGGTTGTTTTGGAAACATAAAACCAGAATTTGGGGTGTTAGTGATATGAATAAAGAAAGTTTGAAGAGATAACACCAGTCAGTGGTATTCCAACATCTGTGCACATAAGAGTCATTGGAATATACTTACATTAAAAACAAACAAACAAACAAACAAAAAACCCAAGAAAGCTGGATCCATACTTTCCACTTCTCTCTCATCTTCCCCATCCACTAGGGTGGGCCCCCAGATGCTGCTCTGGCAAACAACAGAGGTGATTCTGATGTAGGTAATTTCATGGTCCCCGCACTAAGGAATACCAGTCTGTATCCTCTGGGATACACTTGCCCTGAGGAGCAGATAAGACCAGTGTTGTTCTCAAACTTAAACTGCCTCAGAAGGAATTGCAAGGCATGTTGAAACACACCCCTCTCCCCTAGCTTCTGATTTAGTAGGTTTGGGGTGGAGCCCACAGTTTGCATTTCTAACAAATTTAAGGAAGTGGTTCCCAGCCAGGGAGATTCTGCCTTCCAGGGGGCCTTTGGCAGTAACTGGAGGCATTTTTTTAAGACTTAATTTTTTAGAGCAGCTTTAGGTTCACAACAAAACTGCCTAGAAGGTACAGAAATTTTTCCCTGTACCCGTGCCCCACACATACATAACCTCCCCCATTATCAGCTACTCCACCAGCAATATTTTGTCATTTCAAGCTCCTCCTTCTAATTTTTTTCATCTACCCTTTAAATCTCAGGCTATTGGAGACCTCTTCAACATCCCTCCATTTCTTCCTTTTTGGAATCCTTTACAGAGATTTTACGTGTGAAGATATTTGTGTTTTCGGTACCTACTCTTGACAGCCATCTCCCTTGTAAGTCCCGGTCATGAAATAATTGCTAGTTTTGCTCAGAAGTGTTTGGACTGCTTTCATCTATATAGTAGTATAAAAAAGAACTTAAAATATAGTTATTTGGAGACAACAATAGTATTTATAATCGTACTTATTCTTTTAAAGATTTTCATGATTTTTTTTTTCATATACAACTTGTGCCAAAATACTGCTTTCTTAAAGATAAAAAAAAATCTTCTTGAAGTCTGGTGCACATATCTATGTTATGTTAGAGCATGATATTAGGTTTCCTAAAATGAGAAAGGGTGGAACTTCTTTTTGAAGTGAAGAGCTCTTTTCAAGGAGGCTGGAGAACCAGTCCTGCAGGTTTGAAGACAGCCTCTGGGGTGCACAGGTAACCTCAACGGACCACAGGGTTGGAGGGTTATAATCATGACATGCCTACTCCAAAGTGCAGGAGCGAGGCCTGACATTTCTTTTTTAACCTTGAGTCAGATATTCCCATTATGATTTATTATTGTTTTGATTTACTGTTAATGCTGATTTATTGTTGCACCCACACTTTTCAGAATGGGTAAGAAATAGGTATTATAAGAGCTTGTAAAATCACACCAAGAAACACACTCTAGTGAAGCAGACTGATAGGTGCCCGGTAGGAGAGACTGAGCATTATACAGATAACTCCAAAACAGAAAGAAAACCCAACGGCTCAAGTAGACGCAAGCTATGACCTGTGGTTATATTTGACTTGAGTAATCAGAGGAGGCTTCATGAAGGAATTGCCTTGAATGGTGCTGGGATTTGAAAAGGCAGAGCTGGTGAAGAACACTTGAGGATGAAAGAACACTCCAAGCGAAGATCGGATATCTGAAGAGAGATAGTGCAACAGTGCAAGAGTTAAATGCATCTCGTAGAGCGGCTGGGGCTCTGGTGACGAATACAGAGGCTTAGTGGAGAATACAGTGGAATTTCTCACTGACATGAACTGGACAGAAACCGTCATCTGGCTATTAGTGCTCATTTTAAGAATGGCTCTGAGTTCAGCTACATAGTGAGGATCTTGGTGGGATGTTGGTTTAAGGGTCTCTAGAAACTGTTGCTATTTTTTGTGCTGCATCCCTAGGGTAGATAGGAAGGGGGTGAGATATTGCCGGCCCCGGTCTCTCCACCCTGGAAATCAAGTTGAGCTCCCTCTTAAGGAACACAGTTAAAGCCGTAACTCTGGGTAGGACTGCAGTTTGCACACTTGTTACACCAGGCAGAATCAATGCACAGTCTTAGTGTCTTCAATATTCACTGGAGTTTTCACTTGGGGGTTGTTTTCTTCTTTAAGTCTTTGGCTCACATATGCATATTGCATTAAGTGGAATGTAGCTAACCCTCCAGTTCTCGGCTCTAAATAAATCACTGTTGCTGAAACTTTTAAACCGAGGCCTATTGCCTTCTGTCCCAAATATGTTTTCTGTGACAGGATTGGGAATCTGTTCAAAAAGATAAAGCAGGAGGACATCCAGTCATATTTTTCAAGAACCTTTAGTAAGCTATTGAATTAGGCCTTCAACCGAAGCTGACTCTATGCTCCAAGTAACCAATCTGAGGCAACCTAAAGAAGCCTAGTCAGCCACTGGGTTTGAGCAATCCCAGGGGTGGAGCCCTATTAACAGTGGTATTCTGATGACAGAATCAGCCGAGAATGAACTCCCTGAAAGATCCCAGAAAGTCTGATGTCATTTAAGATCTCAATTATCCAAGTAAAAGAAGAAGAATGTGAAGTGGGAATTTCCCCTGTCAGTTCCTTGGCACAGACCCCAAAGGTCTGAATGTGCCACAAAGGAAGCAGTTCTTCCTCTAATTCTGTGATGTTTCCTTCATCAGGCAGGGTTATGTGAGTGGGGTACCTTAGATTTATTAGTGGATCTTTAAGTCAGAAAGGATTGCTGGAGGTCTGGTTTCAGCATAGGTCTTCATATGAAATATTCGGGAGCCCTCAGATGGAACAGAGAAGGTCTGTGACGGAAGAAGCACAGTCTTCAGAATCAGAAAGTTGATGTTGAAATCCCTCAGCCACCACTCCTGGCCATGTGACTCTGGCTTAACTTTTCTGAGTTTCACTGGAAAATGGAGTTTGGGGAGGGCAAGGTATTGATGCTGTTTGTAACAGCATGGTCTCAAGAATCAAATGACATAATGTAATGGAAAGTGCTCCCCGGGCCAGCGAGTCTCAAACTTTAGTATGCTTACAGATCACCCAGAATCTTGTTAAAATGCAGATTTTATCCAGTAGGTCTAAGGGAGGGCTGGGGAATCTGCATTTCTACCAAGTTCCCAGGTGAGGCTGGTCTGTAGGGCACATTTTGAAGAGCATGGTGGCAGAGAATAGAGTGTCAGATACGCAATTGGTTGTTTTTAGTCTATTTTAACAAGTTTTCTGAGAAGGATATTCTTTAGTCTTTACATTTTAACTTCTTCCCCTTCTTCACCAACTCCTACCCCAGCCCTGTACATCAATCCACACACTAGTAATTATATAAATGCTTACTTAATATAGTGAATCTTGCTCAAAATGATAGCCAGCAGTTTCACTGAAGAGTAGGCTTAGGGGAACACTGGTTTTTCACAAGGTATTTATGTACACTAATTCACAGTTATCTCTGTGTACATCAAATAGTTGGGAATTATGATGAGGACAAAAACATTTTTTAACAAGTGCTTGATAGGTTGCCAAAGAGACTTGGAGGGGATTTTATGAAAAGGATCCCTTGGAGATCATTCTATAATTTGTATATCATGTGTATTGGTATAATCTGTACATTTGTATAATATTTAATATAAAATTTGACCATTTTCAGGACACTTTCTCATATGTGGCCTCATTTATTCTTCACAAAATATTAAGATGGGCAGGTATCATTAGGCCCATTTTACAGATGACGAAACTAGAACTCCGAGAGATGAAGTGAGCTGCTCAAGGTTATACTCAAGACAGTTGCTACAACACTAAGACAAAGTCCCTTTCTTCTGATTCTGAATCCAGGCCTCTCTCCTTTGTGCCCCTGTCCACAGCACTTAGCACCCTGACCCAGGAAAGTGACTGCATGGTTTGTTGAACCCTGCTGATGAGTCAAGCTCTGGGGAGCAGAAGATGAAAGGTGCCGGACATCACAGATTTGGTCACCGCATGGGCACCCTCAGCAGGGAGCCCGGGAACATGGGTATCTTGCATGCGAACCACATGAGAACCTACTCCAACCCTGCATTTTCAGATGATTCATTTGCTTGTTTCATTTCCAGCCAAGAATGCAATGTCCTTTTCATTTTGGAATGTTTACAGATGAGAGCTAGAGCCTGGGGTGGAGGACAACTTGATTATTACAATCATCTCAAATGGTGCCTGGTTTTCTACTCTTCCAAAATATTCTTCTTATGATATGCCTCTGACCACTCCAGCTCATAGTGATCTCAAACTCTTTTTCCCTGTTTGGGGAAAAAGTAACACCTACAAGGCACTTGGCATCGTATACTGATATTTTGTCTGTGGTGATGTTTTACTCACAGGTGTGTGTGTGTGTGTGTGTGTTTCTATTTCCTTGCCAAATGAAACTGGGAGTTCTTTGAGAGCAGGGACAAACATTTTTCACATTTCATCTTATATTGAATGATGGAAATAAGAAATGGAGCTACATGGTGAAAACTGTATTGAATGTGGAGTCAGATCATCTAGGTCAACTGCTCATTAGCTATGTAATGCTGAAAAAGACACCAAAACTCTGAGCTTTTGCTGCCTCTTGCAGAATATGAGAATATTAGTACCTATCTCATACTATTGTCAGGAAAAGTAAGTGAAATAATCTGTGCAAAAGTACTTCACAAACTCATTAGGAGCTGTACAAATGTAAAGAATGTGTTTGGACTTACTTTTAGAAAAATGTGCATTAAATAGGAGGCGTCTGCTGGCACCACCAGCCATATACAATGCATTTGCTTCCTCCCAGAGCACTTTACATTTTTATGTCCTGCTGTGCAAAGAAATATAGCTAAATGGAAACAATATTATTAATTTGCTTTTGCAAAAGTGGGAAACAAAAAAGATCTATGATTCAAAGAAAGCTGATATAATCCAGATACCAAAAATGTTCATTAAGAGCTGTCAACATTGCCGTTTCATGGAACCCAGAACCTAGAAGTTCAGCTTTCACTTAGGAAATTCCATTTTATTTTATTTTATTTTTCTTAAAGATTTATTTATTTATTTATTTGAGAGAGAGAGAGAGAGAGAGTTAGTTCGTGAGTGAGGGGAGGGGCAACAGGAGAGGGAGAGAGAGAATCTCAAGCAGATTCCCTAATGAGCACGGAGCTTAATGTGGGGCTTGATCTCAGGACCCTAAAATCATGACCTGAGCCAAAATCGAGAGTCAGACACTTAACCAACTGAGCCACCCAGGGGCCTATGGAAATTCCCTTTTAAATTCCCAGTATTTTGTGGGAATATTAAGAGAAATGGCATAACTACCCAAACCTCTAAGGGGAGGAAAATGATTCACTCTCTAGAATGGGGATGCTAATATAAGCAGAACACATATACCTACCAGCTCCTCTGAAAGTGACTCTAAAAACCCAAACCCAATTTTTCCTTCCTACTTACCCACTTTCTGTTGGTATCAAAATGCTTCCTGTTTCTGGCCCTAAGACCATTCCATAGCAATCCCTCTCCTCTCTTACCCCACCACACATGTAATGACAGTTGCCACATATTGAATACTTACTAGATGTCCTGAGCTACATTGATGATCTTCATACCTGAAATCTTCAAATATATCTTGCAATAAGGTTTTCATTTTTCACTCCTTTGTGGATCAGGTAGGGCCAGAATTCCAACTGGGTCCCTGTGATACTTTGTCTTTTTTCTAAGTCACCATATCCATGAATCCACAAATTTAGGATCTTTTTTTCCGTAAAACTCACAAAACTTAGAGCGTAACTTAAAAATGTTTATCCCTGTACCCCAAACCCTATATATCATCAGCTGTATACAAATCACGCTTTGGGAAACACATTTTTCAAAGGCTACTGGTGCCCCATAAATACACCTGTCCTCATAACCGAGAAGACAAAGGCGGCCTGTGAGGGAAAGTCCAGGGAGGATGAAGCCCGCGCCCTGTCTGCCCTCACTCTCCACCTCCCGATTTCCTTTCAACACCTGTGCAACTCATCAGCTCTACCCATCTACTCCATTCTGGAAATTTCCAGTATCACCTTTCAGAATCCTTTCCTGTGTTCGGCGTGTGGACAATTCCCTTTCATGTCCAAATACATCAAAGACAAAAAAGCACATGAAGTAGTAACTTTATTTATTTATTTTTGAGGTTTTTTTTTTTTTCAGGCGGGAGTAGTAACTTTAAGAAGCATAGGGTTTTAGTTGTGCCCAGTCCATAGTCTACTTGAAGAAGAAGATGTTTTCTTTTTTTAATTTTTTTTTAAATTTATTCATTTGATAGAGAAAAAGAGAGAGAACACAAGTAGGCAGAGCGGCAGGCAGAGGGAGCAGGAGAAGCAAGCTCCCTACTGAGCAGGGAGCCTGATGTGGGACTCAACCCCAGGACCCTGGGATCATGGCCTGAGCCAAAGGCAGACACTTAACTGACTGAGCCACCCAGGTGCTCCAAGAAGATACTTTCTTATGTGGACTGCATATTCTTCTTCTGGATGTCAGAACACCCTAAACTGTTCACCCTAGAAGTCATTGCAGTCATTCTGGCCTTGGGTCTCTTAGCAGCATGGTGTGGAACAAGACCTCATTTCCCCTTTCTGGTTCCTTGGTTGTATGAGCGAACGAATACTGAGCTGGTTGCAGTCCTAGCTCTACCACCGAGTGGCCCCGTGTCACGAACAAGTGATTTCGCAGCTCTATGCCCCAGTTATTTACAGGTAAAATGGGGAAACAATTTTTACAAGTTGTTTTTGAGATATTTAAATGGCATAACATGGGTAAAACACCTAGCATAGCATTTGGTACAGTTCTTATCGAATGTCATTTCCACTTTGAGTATCTGAAACATAGTTACTATCTGGCTATGATTGCTGGTTCCACTCTGAACTATACTTGTCTTCTTTAGTTACATTTAAACTATATTTCTTTCTATGCTCAGGGAGAGACACTGTCCCCACAAAGACCTCTCTACATTATGTCAGCTTCCTTGGCAAGACCTCCATGCCAAACACCTGACTTCTGAAGGACTTGCCATTGTGTTCTTGGTTTTGGCCTATAGGCAGCTAATTTAAAAGCAGAATTTATTTGACTTACCATGAACGTTTAAGCCCTTTCTGGCTTAAAAATCCATAATTCCTTTCTGATGACCTATTCAAGTACTTACCTCCACTCACAAGAGATAAAATAATTCACATGTTCAGTAGTGATAACACCCTCTGAAATATTCGGCAAAATGTTAATATTTATCAGCAGGAATATAATGGACACATGGAGGTTTATGATACCCACTCTATTCTGATGTAGGTTTGAAAATTTCCCTGGTAACATGTAAAAGAATGATTTTCTTTAAAAGTTTCTAAATTACCACGTGAATCCCTCTAAAACTACAAGTGTTTCTCCTACCTCTTACCTCTGACTATCTCCAAAATACCTTGCTTTGCTCCAACTCCTAGCCTTTATTCTGACCAGAACACTTATTTACCTTCCTATGTAAATGAAGCAGTTGATTTGTCTCTAGAGCTTACACATATTCTTTCTCTTTTGCATGGCATATTGCCCACATTCCTGGCCAATGAGTGGAGCCACTTTTCTTCTGAACACTGTTAATGGCTGTTTCTTCCGTGAAGGGTTTCCACGGCATCCTATGGATTGAGTCTCTGTGTGGTCACGATGTATAAGGATGTGTGCAATGTTTCTATGACAACCTCTGCCTTCTTTGTTTTTCCAAAGGGGTCGGTTCCACCTTCATTTTAGTTTGAAATTCCTCAAGAACAAAAATGATGTTTTCCACTTCCTTAAGAATTTGCCACAAAATCAAATGCAGTATATTTTTCAGTGTGAGCCTTCAGGAGGTGTAAATTCAGAAATGTTTGTTTTCCTGTTCAGAGATCTGAAGAAATCTATGATTTCTCCGGGAAACCAAAGTGACAAATTTCCATATAATTAAGACTGGGGTAGAAGTGTTGTTGGGAGTCTGATGTCTGGACAACTTATATGAGAAAGGCTATTTTCTGACTTTATCTCTCCTTTTACTTTAAATGTGGGAATTTGTTTTTGATCCTATCCCTTCTTACTGATTTAATAGCTGTTAGTGGAGAAAAGAAAAGAAATATTTAATATAAAATGATAGTACCTTGAAGGTGCTTAGGAAGTATCTGCTGAGCAAAGAATTGAATTACCATCACCAGTACCCCACACAAAAACTCTTTTTTTTTTTTTTCCTTTGAGGAAAGGTGAGTCTTGTGTAAGGGCATTGAGAAGTAAGCTAGTTTTAGTGTATCGAACATACAGAGAAAAACACTGTCGAGAGAGGGGGCAAGAAGCAGTAGAGCTATAAAGGAAAGAAATAAACTGTTTTTTCTCGGGGTCCTGCTACACGCCTAGTCAACTGGGAAAGTAAGATTTCTGATGAACCCTGAAATCCCTAAGACTTTGGTCCCAAAAATCCAAGCAGGAGAGACTAGAGTAGAATATCACAAGGATCCCTTCAAATATAAAACTCTGAGCCTCGTATTTTAGCATAAAAAATATATTTTGGCAATTTTTTTTATTATTATGAAGGAAGAAGGGAGAGAGAAAGAAGGAATATTTGGAGAAAGAAACAAGGAAAGAAAAAACTGAAAGAGAAAGAAATAACCCAAGACTGGCAAAGAGAAATTGGTTTCTCTGTTAAAGAGAAAAAAGAATGAGAGAGAGAGAGAGAGGGAGGGAGAGAGAAATATATCTACTTGGGGACGATTTAAGTTTAAATAAATAAATTAAGTAAGTAATTCTAAAAGTTATGTTCATGTGGCTCCACCTATAGGCATAAAGATTGTCTTTCAGATCCTTAGTCACTGTGGCTTTTCAAATGACAGTCTGATTTCTGACAGTTTAAGCCTTGGAGCAGAGCTGAGAGGGTTATATTCTCCCAGGAAAATGTGTTACACACTGCCCTGAATAATGAGATGAACTACTTAGCTTAGAAATATTGAAGATCTGTGAAATCACTACTGATTTTATTTTTAAGAGCTACATTAAAAGACCTTGTATTATTGAGACATTGTAATAAAAATTTAACAAGACCACACACTCTAGAGGCCATATTAAAATACAATTTTTGTTATGATTTCTTTGGAGTCCATTTTCAGCCCTGCCGGAAATAACCAATAACCATAAATATTTATAACAAAATAACAACTTTTATAGAATGCAGATTTTATGAAGCCATTTTTTATTAGTTAACCCTTTGAATAGGGCAGAATTACAATGCCATCCTTTCAAATGAATAAATGTCAAAGCCAAGACACAAAGAGAGACCATTACACTAATTTGAATGCAAATTAGTGGCTGAGGTACTGACACAGAGCTGAAGAACTCCCTGTTGAAGAATCAATCCCCTTAGTTGCATGAAAGTAGCTGAAATGTTTTTCTCCCATTTCTGCCTCTGAAAATTACAATGATACATTAAGGCTCAGATCAGTTACAGCCTTTCCATCATATTTTCCTGGTTTTCAGACTCAGGAAGTAACATTTTTTCGATTCTATACTCCTATCATGTCTTACTTATACCTCTTTTATGATCCATTTAACATTTACATGTGATGATTATTGAATTTATATTTATTCTGTGATCTCCTTGTGGGCAAGAGCCATATGTTCTTATTTCTTGGCTGTCCCAAATTTTCACTGGGATGAAAAGGAATATCATTAACTAACTATAGGTTAGTTACTTCATTTACAAAGCACTGCATAGCTGTTTCTCCTCTCTTTCATCTTTCAAGCCTTTGTTACATCATTAACCAACTTGATAATAAACTCATGTTTTACATTCTTTCCCTATCTACTGTATCAGTCAATGTTCTCTAGAGAAACATAGCCAATAAAATATGTTTGTGTGTGTGTGTACATACATACTGGAGCAGGGGAAGGGGGGGAGAGAAGGGAAAGGGTGTAGGGATTTAAAGGATTCACTTGTGTAATTTTGGGGGTTGGCAAGTTTGAAATTTGTAGAACAGTCCAGAAGGCTAGAAACAGGCTGGATTTCTATGTTATAGGCTCGAGGCAGAATTTCTTTGGGAAATCTCAGCTTTTGCTCCTAAGGCCTTTGAGTGATTGGATGAGCCCCACCCACAGGTAATCTCCCTTAAAGTCAACTGACCATAAAAGTTACCCACATCTACAAAATACCTTAAAAGCAACACCTAGACTAGTATTTGACCAAATAATTGGCACTATAGCCTACCCTAATTGACATAAAATTAGCCATCATATCTACCTTTCCTCAGACTGGTTTTAGAAGAACCCAGGCTCAGAATGTGGTAATTAATATAAAAAGAAACCCATTATCCTGGGTTATGTGGTTTTTCTCTAGCAATAGGAGGTCAAGGAACTGGCGGATGAGAGCTTCGAATGTCTCCTTGGCTATTGAAGGCCTCTAGAATAAGTCTTTATATTGAGAGACAGGATGCATAGGCTCTGGAGCTAGACCATGGGGGTTCAAATGCCAGGTTACCACTTACAAGCTATGAGACTCATAGCAAGTGGTTACCTTCAATCCGAATGATTTTTTTTTTCTTTTCAAAACAGGGATGTTAATGATGTCTGCCTCATTGGGTTTTGTTGGAACTGCATTAAAACACATAAAATGCTTACAACAGTGTCTGTCATGTACTAAGTGCTACAGGTGTTTTCTGTGGCAGTAACGAAAATGAGCTTGTGATAGTGGTGATGATGATGGTGATGATGATGATTGCCACGGTCAGGGGAGAGAGCAATTCAGAAGATAGAGTTTTCAATGAACAAGGCCAGGAGATGATAGTTTTGTAGAAGCCTTGTGAATGACACAGACAGATGGTATGAGCCTGAGAGGAGCTGAACTTCTGAAGAAGGAAGAAGAAATCTTTAAGTTACGGTTCTTAAGAGGAGGCAGGGAAAACACTTGTCTTCACCAGAGCTTCCTAGAAAACATACCGAGGAAACACTTTAGTGTCGAGATAAACAGGAATGTGAGATATGTTGGAATTAGCCCAGATTGTTTTTCAGAAAAAGAGATATTAGATCAAGTGTGTAGCATTCGGAGAACTTCAGAATGATTGTTCTTACTTAAAGCTTTCTCTGTGGTTGGGGTGTCTGGGCGGCTCAGTCAGTTACATGACTGACTCTTAATTTCAGTTCAGGTCATGGGCTCAGGGTCATGAGATCGAGCCCCACCCCACCCCCACCTTGGACTCTGGGCTCAGGAGGAGCCTTCTTGAGATTCTCTCCCTCTGCCCCCCCACCCCCTCACGCTCTCTCTTTTAAAAAAACAATAAAACAAAATAAAACAAAGCTTCTTTTCTGTTGCAATTAAAGGAAGTGAAAACGGGATAGGATGGTATAGGACGGGAAGTTAGTAAGTAATGTGTGTGTTTGTGTGTGTGTGTGTGTGCACGTGTGTGTTAGGGAGTGAGAGGGCAAGCCACATGTACGGGAACGTAAAGTAATGACTATGTCTCAAGTACTTATTGTCATTATTATATTTTAAAAATGAAGTTGAAATAATATTTTCAATTTAAATCTTGCCTTTTCTATTTAAAATTTCATTATGCCATTAAATATTCTTCAAATTTATTATTTTATTGAGGATGTTATATTATACCAAAGTTTCACAAGGTCCTCAAGCCATTTAGATATTTTTTCCTATTTTAAATCATATAATTGATGATAAATAAATTCTGATCACATTTAGAGGGCAATTTTCTTCAGTAGCTTAAGTTGTTTCCAATGTTTTAGGTTAAAAAATATCTTATTATTTTTATTGAGTTTTGATTATTAGGGAGATTGAAATTTTATTTCGTTTGTTTAATTGATAAATCATACTTCTTTTTCATGAGTTTGTATCTTTTGCTTATTATTCAGTTGGAGAGCTAGAGTATTTTTTTTATATAAATGAGCTTTTTGTGTGTTGATTATATGAACACTTCACCTGTCATATGTATTGCAAATATTCATTCTTAGCCTGTATTTTTCTTTTTAATATTATCTATGAAGTTTTGGTACCAGTCTTTCAATTGTCTGTCCAAGTTGTCTATGATACTTTTACATGCTGATTTAATTTATTACTTTCATTTTTAGTAGAGCCTTCTCTATCTTGTAAGGGTAAAGGCAGAATTAATTGTGAAAGATGAGTAAAGATAATTTTTAAGATGTATTTTAATGTTATAGTAATTAGAGTAGTGTGATATTTTTATAAGACCTTACTATAGCACTCATACCTCAATCTGAAGATCTGATTGATATGGAAAGAAGTGTAATTTCTGGTGTGTAACTGTCATTTATCAAGTTTTTTCCCCTAAATTTTCTGGCTTCTCCTGTTGGGTCATTTCTATTTGTGCAGGGGGTATATATTCCTGGAAAATGTGGAATTGATTATTATGTTTCAAATGAGTAATGCAGTCTCTTTTTTTTTAAGATAAACTATAATATTGCTTTTGAACTAGACCACACCTGTTGGTCCAGGGGTTCTATACTTTATTGAAGGTATAACGGTTCACCTTCTATTTATTTCTGTCTCTGAAAATACTACATTTCTGTTTGTGTCAACTTGAAATAAATGTGGAAAACACAGTACCAATTAAGGACCTAGAACATTGTCTTAACACTGCACCTCATAAAGCTTTGTAGTGATTTCTTTATAACCCAGAAATGGCTTTATTGCTTCTATGCAGCAGAAGTTCTCTATCTCCAGAGAGGCAGGGAGAAGGGTACTGAAATTTCTTACCATTTTCTTACTTGGCTTTGTTATTTGGTTTTATTGACATCGCTTTAACTGCTGCTGCTATTGATATTCAATACCAAAAGCACTACAGAATTCAAACACAAGTAAAAATTTACTCTGCTTTTGTAAATTTCCATCTTGCTTTCCCTTTGATAAATGTGCTCACACAAACAAATGCCATATCATAGAAACAGCCATTCTTCTTTTCCCTTTGACAAATAACATCTGTTGAGATGCCTCTCCCTGGTACTTTTTTAAAAAGATTTATTTATTTATTTATTTATTTATTTATTTATTTATGGGGGGGGCAGGGGGAGGGGCAGAGGGAGAGGGAGAAGGAGAATCCCAAACAGACTCCCTGCTGAGCATGGAGCCCAATGTGGGGCTCGATCTCACAACCCTGAGATCAGGACCTGAGCCAAAATCAATACTCTTGACACTTAACCAACTGAGCCACGCAGGCGCCCCATCTCTCTGGTATTTAAAAAAAAAAAAAAAGATTTCAAGAACTAGCTGTGGGCTATTTTATGTAATCTTTAAGAAACTTTCTATAATATGATTTAATAAATGATATCTAAGTTACTAAAGAAGGGATGCCCAGTGTCAGACTTCTTTTAAAATACCGATTAAATCTCAGATATCATGATATTCTATTAGAAGAGCTACTTGTCATGTACTAAAGTCATCCATGGCTCTTCATGCTGCCAGATCAACACTTATAACCTAATGGTCCCAGTGGCTGTGGCAATGCATTTAGAAAGATACTTTCTGTCTGTGAGATTCTACTTCTCTATGTGTAAGTTGAGTCTGTGTCTACTCGTGGTTCTTCACCACAAAATGGGGAAGAAAAATGAGATAATGTCTTTAAGTGTGTTAAATATCTAGAACTCACTGTCCAATAAGTATAGAAGAGATCATTTGGCATGCAAGATAAAATTTTAAAAAATTTATTAACATATAATGTATTATTTGTTTTAAGGGTACAGTCTCTGATTCATCAGTCTTATATAACACCCAGTGCTCATTACAACACATACGCTCCCCAGTGTCCATCACCCAAACACCACATCCCCCCGACCCCCTCCATTCCAGCAACTTTGTTTGCTGAGATTAAGAGTCACTTATGGGGCGCCTGGGTGGCTCAGTTGGTTAAGCGACTGCCTTCGGCTCAGGTCGTGATCCTGGAGTCCCGGGATCGAGTCCCGCATCGGGCTCCCTGCTCGGCAGGGAATCTGCTTCTCCCTCTGACCCTCCCCCTCTCATGCTCTCTCTCATTCTCTCTCTCAAATAAATAAATAAAATCTTTAAAAAAAAAAAAAGAGTCACTTATGGTTTGTCTCCCTCTCTGGTTTCCTCTTACTTCATTTTTCCCTTCCTTCCCCTATGACCCCCTGTCTTGCTTTTTAATCAACGAGACAAAGGGGGCAGAGCATTTACTTCCATTTGTTTATTCATTTATTCATTCATTCAAAATGTCATGGAGAGCCTACTCTATCCCAGGCAGTGTAGGGATTGCAAAGTTGAAAATGGTAAAGTCCTTTAAGGAACCATCTAGTGGGAGGAACTGATAGAGGTACAAATAGTTGTTAACACCTGAGGTGATGAGACTGAAGTGACTATCACCAGTATGGGATAGGAAAATAGCAGCTGTATAAAAAGAAAAGGGAAGTAGGAGTTTGTTGCAACTGACTGTTATTATGTAAAGCTATTGGCAATATTCTATAATATTTGTAAACCGCTCTAAGGAAAAAAATTAAAAGATGATACCAGCGCTATAATATCAGAGTCTGCTAGTATTTCTCTTCATTAATTTTTATCCACTTCAATTAATTTTCTTTAACTGACATATGGAATTTAACCAATATTTTAACCAATATTTAAGTATACAAAACTAGCCAGCAGAATGTGAATCTCTTATTCCATGGCCCCCAGCCACTACTCCTCCATCCCCCCTCAGAGGTACCCACTATGGATGTCTTTGTGTAAATTCCTGTGGTCCCCCTCTATGAATTGATGTGCATATACAAATACATTAAGTACATCTTTCAAAGATAAATGAGAAGCATTGCTAAGCAACTTGTGCTTTTTTTTTCAATTATGATGATTTCTTGGAAATTTCTGCATCCTTTCATCATCTTTTTAAATCACTATTGCATAGAATTCCACAATATGATTTATCTTTAGAATAAGGTATGGGTGTGTGAGTACCCAGGGTTGCTCATAGATTTTCCAAGAATGTATGGGAATGGAGAAAGGAAACAATTTCCAGATCTTTGACTTTCAAATGAACTTTTCCCTAAAATTGATTTGCCTGAGAATGATCCTGTTGTCTGAAAGTCTTCCTTTCCTGTCTCCACTTTTGCAATCAATCAATCAATCAATCACCATTCACCTATTTAACAGCAGAGAAGCACACCTCTCACTAATCTTTATCATTCACTGTGATGCAATTTACCTCAAGATAGAAATGATTGTGGGGGGGGCACCTGGGTGGCTCGGTTGGTTAAGCGTCTGCCTTCAGTTCAGGTCATGATCTCAGGGTCCTGGGATCGAGCCCCGGATCGGGCTCCCTGCTCCGGGGGAAGCCTGCTTCTTTCTCTCCCACTCCCCCTGCTTGTGTTCCCTCTCTCGCCATGTCTCTCTCTGTCAAATAAATAAATAAAATCTTTAAATTAAAAAAAATGATTTTTGGGTGCAAATCAAAAGACAGTTGGAGAATGCATAGCTTCTAGGGGGAAGGGGATAGGAGGAACAAGGCACAGAATGTTCTACCATATTGAGAGATAACATTGATTTTATTAGGCAATTGGAATAGCTTAGAATTGGAAATGAGATGGTTGTCCCAGGTATTTAAATGCCGTTTGAACTGAAAATGAAGTAAAATATTTTCAACACAAATATAAGAACTATCATTGCTATTTGGATTACATGGCAGATATTTTTCATAAATTGAATGACTGAATTTATAGCACCTAGATTGAGATGAAAATATATTTAAAGCATGTGTACCATATTAAAAACATCAGAAATCATATATTTCTCAATAAAACATTATTTTCTTAAAGATTTTATTTATTTGTTTGTTTGTTTGTTTATTTTAGTGGGGTGGAAGGAGAGGGAAAGAGAATTGCCAGCAGACTCCACCCTGAGCACCAACCCCAGGCTCAGTCTCAGGACCCTGAGATCATGACCTGAGCTGAACCCAAGAGTAAGATGCTTCACCGACTGAGCCACCCAGGCACCCCACAATAAAACATCATGATTAAAATAAAGTTGATGTCATAGTTTCTCAAAGGCCGTTTGAGGAACAGGTGAACAAAATTTTAAAGATCAGTGTCTTTTTTTTTTTTTAAGATTTTATTTATTTATTTGAGACAGAATGGAGAGAGAGAGAGCTCATGAGAGGGGGCAGGGTCAGAGGGAGAAGCAGACTCCCTGCCGAGCAGGGAGCCCGATGCGGGACTCGATCCCGGGACTCCAGGATCATGACCTGAGCCGAAGGCAGTCGCCCAACCAACTGAGCCACCCAGGCACCCTAAAGATCAGTGTCTTATGATATTCTCTTATTGGTAGACTTCCATCATTCCTTCAATCAGCAGATACTTACGGAACACCTACTGAGTGCCCAACAACCATTTTTAAGAGCTGGAGGTACATGAGTGAATAATAATAAACAGAATTATCCAACTAACCCAACAAAAAACCCAGTTTAAAACAATGTTGGAGGAGGCAGAAAATAAATACACAAATTTGTAAAGCATAAAATACACACTATGTCAGATGGTAATGACGAAGTGTGCAATTTTAAATAGGGTGGTCAGGAGAGGCTCAGTGAGAAGGTGACATTTAAGTAAAGGCTTGAAATAGGTCAGGGACCAACTGAAGAAATACAGGCAGAGGGAACAGGAAGTTCTATCTGAAGCTGGAAGATTTGGAAGGAGGGCAAAGTGTCTTGAGTAGGATGAGCCAGGACAGAGTGTTGGTTGGGGGGTGGGTGGAGAGGGCAGAAAGTCAAGGAGAGGGAGTGCTGGGAGGAGGAGAAATGATGTTGAGGTAAGATTTATAGGACTTTGTAAAAATTCTGGCTTTTACTGTGAGTGAAGTGGGAAGCCAGGGGAGAAGTCTAAGCAGGAGAGAAACAGGATCTGATTTTCATTTCATAAGAATCATTCTATCTGCTCTGTTAAAAGTAGACCA
Organism: Neomonachus schauinslandi; assembly: GCF_002201575.2. NCBI lineage: Eukaryota > Metazoa > Chordata > Mammalia > Carnivora > Phocidae > Neomonachus > Neomonachus schauinslandi. Next base: position 75,552,253 of record NC_058403.1, read on the forward strand.
CAGCAGGGTATGGAACTCTGGATACCAGTTAGGAGATTGTTTCAGTCATTCAGGTAGGAGATGGTAGTGGCTCAGGCCAGAGTCCTTAGAGTGGAGGAGGTGAGCGGTATTTGGAATCTTCATATGTCTTTAGACTATAGACAAAGTAGGGCTGTATGAATTTCTGGCAAATTGAATAGAGGATATGAGGGAAGGTGTTTCAAATATGGCTTCTAGAATTTTGGCCTGAGCTCCTGGAATGATGAAATTTCTATTTACTGAGATCTAGGAGATGGAGGCAAGGACAGGTTTAGAAGAGAAGATCAAGAGTTTGTTTTTCAAGTTATGTGTGGGATGCACATAAGATACAGAAAAGGAGATGTCAGCAGGCATCTGGAGGTCAGAGGAGGAGCATACAAGCTAGAAGCACAAATTCTCAAGTGGAGAGTAGCAGATGTTGAATCAGAACCAAGAGGCCAGAGGAGGTCACCAAGGAAATGAGGATAGATGGAAAGGAGATTTTAGGATCCAGTCCTGGGAAACTGTGATGCGAAGAGTCAGAGGAGATGAACAGGAACGATTTCTCAGTGGCCATGGAGGAAGGGAGACAGCCAGGAGAGTACCAGGTTCTGGAAAGCAAGAGAAGTTAGTTTGCTTTACCGTGTTTCCCATTTTTCATTACTATTTTAAAAAAATGAAGCAATGAACATAAATCTTTGTGAACATATGTGACTATTTCCTGAGGATTCATTCCAAAAGTAGAACCACTATGTCAAAAATATGTACATTTAGAAATTTTATAGATTCTGCCAAACTGCCTTCCAAATCTGCTTCACCAGTTGCTTACTCTTCTAGAGTGTTTGAGAGTGCTCATTTCCACGTGTTATTACATGTTCTTAGTATTTCCAAACTTTAAAAACAAGTAAAAAATACCTGATTTTGATTTGCGTTTCTCTGATCCACGTTAAGTGTGAGCATCTTTTTATCAGTTTATTGTCCATTTGTATTTCTTCAGTAAATCCTGGTCCAAATCATTTGCCCATTTTTTAATTGACTCATTTTCGTATTGATGCGTACATGTAGAAGCAGTTTTATATCCTGAATGTAATTTCCAGTCTGTCACTTGTTGTGTAACTTTGTGTATGCTGTCTGTCATCGAAGAGAAATTGAAAATTTTTATGTAGTTAAGTGTGTCAAACCTTTTCTTTATGGCTCTGAGGTTGTATTTTGCTTGGATTTTCCCCCATCTGGTTATAAAAATTACCCCGCATTTTCTCCTTAACACCCTTATAGTTTTGTTTTTCTACATTTATCTCTCTAAGCCATAAGGAATTCATGCCAATATATGGCTTGAAGTTGAAAATAGCTATTTTTTTTTTTCCAAATGCACAACACATTTTGGCTACACCATTCATTGAATACTTGGTCTCTTTTTCCCACCAGTTCAAAATGTCATTTTCATCATCAGCTTAATTTCAGTATTTTTCATGATTCTGTTTCTGGCCTCTGTGTGCTATTCAATTGGCCTACAGATCCATTTTTGCATAATTTTACATCTTTTAATAACTATTATTTTATGATACTTTTTACATTTTGTTGTCTTTTTAAATTTTTATTTATTTTATTTATTTTTATTTTTAAAATTTAAGTTCAATTAATTAACATATAGTGTATTTACATTTTATTTTTATTTATTTTTAAAGATTTTATTTATTTATTTGACAGAGAGAGATAGGGAGAGCAGGAACACAAGCAGGGGGAGTGGGAGAGGGAGAAGCAGGCTTCCCACAGAGCAGGGAGCCCGATGCAGGAAACCTGAGGCGGGGCTCAATCCCAGGACCCTAGGATCATGACCTGAGCCAAAGGCAGCCGCTTAACAACTGAACCACCCAGGGGCCTGTGTTTTTACATTTTAAACAAGTTCTTTATCTTATCTTTTGGTGGGGGTTATTGTTTCACATTTTCCCTTTCATTTAAACATTAGAGCCAATTTGTAATGTTCCAATATACAAATAAATAAAAATCTTTTGGGAATATCCTGGAATTTTGTTTGATTTGTAGATAAATTTGGGAAAAGTGTGCATATTTATAATAATGAATCTTCCTTCAATAAGCACAGCTTACCTTTCCATTCTTCCGTGTTCCTTGATAGGGTTCTAGAATTTTCTTCATGAATGTCTTATTCATTGCATGTTAGGCTTATTCTTAGTTAATTTACAGTTTCTCCTAGAATTTTATGAGGAGGAATATTTTGAAAAGGTGCCCAATCTCAACTTTAAGAAGAGAGTCACTTCAGGTTTTTCATATGTCAAGCCCTATTGACTGGCCTTCAATATTCACATAACATTTACAATAAATAAAATGTGTCTTTGGGTAAATTTTCTGGTTTTTCCAGTCCAGTACTTGTCAACTTAGCGCTGACAATGTAAGAAAACAGGCCACTAGATGGCAGAATAAGCCATCTTTCCCGAACTTGTGCAAACATTTTTAGACAAGAAACGGATTCACGCCCCCTCTGAGAATAAATTATTTTATAGTCCACAATGCACCAGTATATACTGGTGATTTATAAAATAATCAATATAAAATAGATCAATAATCCCTGACTCCTGAACAATTGCCATAAATTATTAAAGTCCTCAAATAATCATCCTGTTGTTTTTTTTCCCTTGAATTCATCTTTCTCACTCCACAGCAAAACTGTGGGTATTCTGTAGAGTTCAGTTTTTTACTTTCTGCTTCATTCTGTTTTTCTTTCTCCCTCCAAATAACATAACTGTTACAGAGTCTCAACCATCATCTCTGTGCCCAGAACCCCCAAACTGCATTCAGGACTCTGAACTCACTTTCATCCTCAGGTGTCATAGTTTTATTTTTTTAAGATTTTATTTATTTATTTGGTAGAGATAGAGAGAGGGAGAGCACAAGCAGGGGGAATGGCAGGCAGAGTGAGAGGGAGAAGCAGGCTCCCCACTGAGGGGGGGGCCCGACGACGTAGGGCTTGATCCCAGGACCCTGGGATCATGACCTGAGCCGAAGGCAGCCGCTTAACTGACTGAGCCACCCAGGCGCCCCGTCATAGTTTTAATAATGGACCAGCATGTTTCAGAGGCTACTCCCGGCTTCTCTAGGGCAGATAGGTTGCTAGTATTTACCTTCCTCCAGTGATCTCTTGGCCAATACTTTTCAAGCTGCAGGTTGTATCCCATAGTAGGTTGGGAAATTAATTTAGTTAGCTGCATCTACCAATATAAAAAATGAAATATAGTAGAGAAATATTAGAATGTAATGACCATAGTAAGGGAAAATATCCCTTCTATTAGATATTTGTGTTAGCTGAGTATATGCATCTACATGAGTATGTGTACCAGATGGTGATAAAAATGCATTTTTTACTGTGGGTCACAGTAAAAAATGTTTGAAGAAGAAAAAAAGAAACCCTACTAGAATCCCTCAGACTTTACCTTACCTAATATAATGGAGGAACCCAAGGTTCCACTTTCTGGACTGTAACAGGTCCCTTCATGTCTAGCCTCTCAGTCTTGGCACAAATATTAAACTCCTGTACTATGCCTCTGGGTGTACGGGGCCATGAAATCTACCTAGAGGTCCTTCTGAAGTATTTGAGATCCTCGCCTCTCCATAGGTGCTCAGGTGTGTCAAGTTCTCCCATCTCTCCTGACATAATTAGCTGCAGAGTTCCTCCAGGCTGGCCTCGATGCACCGCCCTAGGCTATCTCCTTGCCTGTTTTGCAAGAGTAGGTCTAAACCCTATTCATGCTACAATCGCATTGGACATTCACTTATATGTCTTAATGTCACTTAAAAATGAACACATTTGAAACTTAACTCATTTTATTTGTCCCAGATCAGCTCATATCTTGATTTTTACAGTATTAACAGCTTCATCTATCTGGTGATCACTTAGGCTTGAGATCTTAAAATGACTATTAGGTTAGATGTTAAGAACATTATCTTTGGATTCAGAAGAATCTGTCTTTGGGGCGCCTGGCTGGCTCAGTCGGTTCAGCGACTGACTCTTGATTTCGGCTCAGGTCATGATTTCTTTCAGGTGGTGGGATCCAGCCCCACCTCAGGCTCAGGGCTCCGAGCTCAGCATGGAGTCTGCTTGAGATTCTCTCCATCTCCCTCTGCCCAATCCCATCAATCGATCAATCAATATCTTTAAAGAATCTGCCTTTGAATACCAGTTTACCGCTTTTTTTTTTAAAGATTTTATTTATTTATTAGACAGAGACACAGCGAGAGAGGGAACACAAGCAGGGGAAGTGGGAGAGGGAGAAGCAGGCTCCCGCCAAGCAGGGAGCCCGATGCGGGGCTCGATCCTAGGACCCTGGGATCATGACCTGAGCCGAAGGCAGACGCTGAACGACTGAGCCACCCAGGCACCCCAGTTTACCACTTTGTCTCTGCGTGTCTGTATGCAAGTTTCTTAGCAACCCTAATTCTCCCACATCCTCATTTATGCACTGGCAATGATGATGGTGCTTATGTTACAGAGGCGTTGAGAAGAACGATGCTATAATGCTTTCAAAGCTCTTAACTCTGTCCAGCAAATAGTGAGAACAGAGCAAATGTGAATTATTGTTTTTAATAGTAGTAGTAATGATAGTAGCAGCAGCAATCCCGAAAAAACTCAACAGAATCTTTCATTCACTTTGGTATGATCTGATTTCCCTTTTTTTAAAATCTGAATTCTTTTGAGTTTTTGATCCTGCATAGTATGTAGCTTAATGTCTACTACATGGATGCATTCAGTAATAAGGTGTGCCTTAATATTCTCTAATTATCATTTTATTTAACTAATCTTTTAATGGTATTTTCCTCAAGTACTTATTTTTGCCTTTTATATTAGAGAATTATTTTTTTTCTAAAGTGCCGTTTATATTCTACAATTTTGTAGTGAAAATTGTGAGGTATTAGTGTTGTTCCTTTTTTTAAAAAGGAGAAATATATATATGCCTGGTGTTTATAGAGATGTGATTAATTAAATCCATTTTTTCTCATTATGAAGTTCACATTTTAAATGTAAAATGAGAAGAGTCGGAGCCTAAATGTTGGAAAACTACTCTCAAGTGACTTAGAAGTCTTTTTTTCCCCCAAACACTTGATGTATTTTGAAAAATTTAAATTAGCTGGTTCCTTGACATTCTCAAGATATTCTGGCAACAATATGCCTTCATTGTCACAGAAAAATAAATAAGATCTTTGGAGACACTTTGTTCCCTATGACATCCCTACTTCTAATCCAGTTCCTGGCATGGTGTTCAACAATATTTACTGAAGGAATGAGTAAATAAATAAAAGCAATCACATCCTGAACTTGCTAATTAATATCCTGACAGTAGTCAAGTTATTAACCTCTAGAATGTAATTCCATTCTTCCTAAAATGGGGAAAGACTACCTTACAGGTCTAGCATTGTGTAGAATGAGGACTGTATGGAAGTGTATGACAGATAGTAAACGTATCGTAAGTTTTCTCCCTTCTCTTATTGACGGAATGATAAAACTAATGGCCAGGTTAGTCTTATTAATTGAGGTTTTATTGTTTTGGTAAGGTTATAAATGTATAGGTTCAATTGTAATTAAGACTGCAGTTTAAGCACTGAATACTACTGCTAGCTCTAGAAAGGATTTCAGGCCATCTAATCCTATTGCTTCATTTCATAGATGAGGGAACTGAGGCACAGAGAGGTGGGGGTATCTCTTTCCCAACTTCCCACGGTAAGTTAACAGCTTCAGTGGAACTACATTCCAGATATATTAAGTCCCAGTACAACACAAGATAATCGTCTCCCTCAATCTTTCTCTCCCTCCCTCCTTCCCTCCTTCTCTCTCTCTCTCCCCCACCCCTTTCTCTCTCTCTCTCTTTCATTTCCGATCCCTCCCTTTACCAGGCGGCTTTCCAACGTTGTGTCAGATGATCATCAGCCAAGAGGGACCCAAGAGAAAAGCCTGTAAGACAGCAGGCAAAGTTAAGACGCAGCATCTGTTAATGTTTTATTCTCATGTTAAACATCAGCTAGAAACTTAGGAAGAGCTCTCTGGGGTGGCCAGAATTCTGCAGCTCACGTGCAACACATACCATCCACCCTGGCCTTTGAGACTCTGGAGCACTGATGGGAAGCTACAGGGAAATGCAATAGTGAACAGTTAATCAAAAGCTTCTCCATATGTTGCTGGCACCTGTATTCAATAAATGTTTAGTCCTTGCATTCATGAAGTGCTTAGATATTTCTTTAGCTGTTTTTTTTTTCAAAATATTTATTTACTTGTATTTCTGTCCATTATTTTATAAACTACATGTCCCTATATTATATGTTAAAAATGTTTTTAGTCGTAAAAAACGGTTTCTAAGAAATAAGTAATTATTTCTATTATATTCTACAAACTTTATCTTTGTATAATTGCATTGATCTTTTAACTGAAGTACATTTTGCTTATTTAACCAACTCCCTTCTTCAGATTAAAAAAAAAAAATCATTGGCCTCTGTAAAAAAGGTGTTTGTAAAAAAATATAGTTGATATCATCTTTAAATTTTAACTCTTTTCCCCGCATCGGGCTCCCTGCTCGGCGGGAAGCCTGCTTCTCCATCTCCCACTTCCCCTGCTTGTGTTCCCTCTCTTTCGCTGTCTCTCTCTCTGTCAAAAAATAAATAAAATCTTAAAAAAAATAAAAATAAAAATAAATAAATTTTAACTTTTTTATTCAAAAAAATCAATAAATTATCATTAACTTTAATAACGAATGAGTAGGTAAAATCAGTACCAGCATTTTGAAAATTTTTAATTTCTTTAGGAACTGAAATTTGACCTACAAAAGTGGAATTAATTATATTTTTAAATGCCAATCGTTTAGTCACTCTACTGTTTATTGAGCATTTCCTATTTCCCAGGCCCATGCTAGTGCATCTGTTACTGTATCACTGGTTTAAAAAAGGCTTCATAGTTAGGGGCGCCTGGGTGGCTCAGTCGGTTGAGCGGCTGCCTTCGGCTCGGGTCATGATCCTGGAGTCCCGAGATCGAGTCCCGCATCGGGCTCCCTGCTCGGCAGGGAGTCTGCTTCTCCCTCTGACCCTCCCCCCTCTCATGCTCTCTGTCTCTCGTTCTCTCTCTCTCAAATAGGTGAATGAAATCTTTAAAAAAAAAAAAAAGGCTTCATAGTAGGTATTATTGGCTCCATATTCCAGATGAGTAAACTGACATTTTAAAAGGCCCAATCATATGATTAACGAGTGGCAGGGTAAGATTCAAATCCAGGGTATTTGGGGCTTCTTTCATTGTCCCATGAAGTCTCAATCAACTAAAAACATTCAGCATTTATTTATCGGTGGCCATGTGCTAGATATCATTGTAGGTATCCTCTTTCTCATACCATGTCACACACAGCTTGGCATTATAACAATCTGAAACAGGATCTCAAAAAGCTCAAATTTCCTTTCTGTAGAGAGACGTTGATCATTTGAATCTCAGTCTGATTCTAAATACTACATACTTTCTAGGAGTTCTTAGGGATGTGAGATAGAATTCAAAAGGTCTATTAACCTGGATGAGGAAATAGTCACCATTTTCATACTAATCTTTAATAAAATTTAACACTGTCATCAACTATGAATGATGACCAAAAAAAAAAAAATCATGGTATTATTGGATGTCCAAGGTAGCCAAAGGTGTCTAGCATGTAAAAATGATTAAGATTCTACAACTTCCATCCTGGCTTTTAAAAAAGTCATTATGCCTCGTGTTGGGCTTCAAGAATCAACAGAAAAACTTACACAGTGAGCTCAGAGACTTGTGAAGGACAGAGACGTGTGAACATTAAACATATACAGAGCACTTAGGAGCTGTAATGGAGGTGATCAAAGATAAAATCACCAACTTTACCCCAGACAGCTTCTCAGGAATAGAGGCAACCAGGAGGGATTTCTTTTTTTTTTTTTTTTAAAGATTTTATTTATTTATTTGAGGGAGAGAGAGAGAGAGCACCAGCTTTGGGGTGGGGGAGGGAGAGGAGCAGAGGGAGAGAGGGAGAAGCCGACTCCCCCAGAACATAGAGCCCTGCGCGGTGCTTGATCTGAGGATCCTGGAATCATTACCTGAGCCAAAGGCAGATGCTTAACCAACTGAGCCACCCAGGTGCCTTCCAGGAGGCATTTCTCAAAAGACGGGTTTCTTGAGCGACATCATTGAGAAGAATAGCAACTCACCTTGCAGCAACAATTCAGGCAATGAATGCGAAATCTTGGTAAAAAGAACAACTTGGGTGCCTGCGTGGCTCAGTTGGTTAAGCATTTGCCTTCGGCTCCAGTCACGATCCCAGGGTCCTGAGATCGAGTCCCATATCAGACTCCTTGCTCATCTGGGAGCCTGCTTCTCTCTCTCCCTCTGCCTCTCCCTCTGCTTTGTGCTGTCTCTCTCTGACAAATTAATTAATTAATTAATTAAAAAAAAAAGAACAACCTGTGCAAAACACTAGATGTGAGTGGCAAGGTGTGTTTGGAGAACTGACCACAGTGCAGGACTAGGTGGGCTGCAAGATGCATGTGAGGCTGTAAAGGCCAGGCAGGGACTGGTCATTGCTAATCGCTCTGCCTTAATACAGTACCGAGTTTCTGGAAGAGGGAAAAGCTTTGAGAAATTATTATATGTTAATATGTTTAACAAATAAATGATCAGGGCTGATCTCTATAAGTATTATTCCCTGACTGTAAGCACTGCTTTGCTTCAAACCCACCTTGAGTTTCAGGCGCTTGATTTTCTTAGAGGCACAGCAGAGACCTCGGAGGTTGAGGAGATGCCCCTGAAAGAGAAAGAGAGAGCAGGGTCCTCTTAGTGTGGGGTCTTGGGCTCTGGCATGTTAACCAGATGTGCTGACAGAGCTCTGGCTTGTTTTCCTTCTGACCATGGTTCTCACTTTATCTGGGAACAGAGGCTGGAAATGAGGGGGTTTGCAGGAGTTCTAGGAGCCATGAAAAGAGGCAGATGAAAGCGTTGGCTCTTTATGTCTTGACTTCCATTCCAGACACTGGTGCAGATCTTCCTGCGCTGCTCTGAAGGCAGTCCGCAGCTTCAGTTGGAAAAATAACATTTTCCAAAGCTTTTGAGCAGCGCTGGTGGGACTATTGTTGGGACGGGATGGGCTTGTGCAAATGTGGGGGCCAGAGATAAAATTTATTGCACTTAACAGCCCTTTCTATGTGTCAAGCGCTATGCTAAACATTTTACAAACATTAGGTCATTTTTTTTTCCCCTCACAGTAATTCCATGAGGTAGGTATTACTTTTCCTAGTTTGCTGATTAGAAAGCTGTGCTTTGAGAAGTTAAGTGGTTTCTCAGACTTCACCCTACAGTTTGCCTGTGTAAGAGCCAAGATTTAGACTCAGGTCTGGCTGGGACTCCAAAGCCCATGCTCTGTACCTAAGAGGCAGTTTTACAGAGTGGAAAGAGCACTTTTTAAGGAGTCAGTCTGGATCTAACTTCTCACTCTGACACTTAATTTGCTGTGAAATCTGGGCTAAGCCATTTACTCTCTTGGCTTCCTTATATGCAAAATGGAATTAGTAATAATTTTATTTACTGCAGATACTTCTTGTGGAAATCAATTGAATTCATGTATATAAAAAAGCTTTTGATGTTGTCAAGTGCTATGTAAAAAAATTTACACATTTTTAATTTCTTTCAAAGCCTCAGTTTTCTTACCTATAAATTTGGGATAATACCAGTGCTGCGTATCTCACATGCATGGTGGAAGAAACAGCCAAGATGATCTATGAGGAAGTACTTTATAAGCTGTAAAGTATTATACAAATGAGGTAATGTGCAAGCAATCACCTTATAATTCTAATAGGCTGTAAGGGATTATAGTGATTACTGTCAGTTCCTCTGAGATTAATAACATGTATCACTAGTTAATATTCGCTCACTTGTATTAAGTTCCTTCGATTGGTGTGGCATATATATGTTCCAAGTAACTTGGCATAGAACTTCCTCCTATCCAATTCTCCCCCTCCCAGCCGCTCGGCTGCTATAAAACAAGATGACGCCATTATGAATGCAGCAGCCTGTTCTTTGAATGACCTGCCCAACTCAGAGCTTCATGTATTACGTATCCTAAGATCTGCACATACATTAATACTATAAAAGAGGTTTTGTGCAAGAGACAAATACAAACACCATGAGGTCACTTCTTCCAGAGTATAACAGGATGCAGACTCTTGGAAGAAAACAGTATAACTGTCCTTTTGGAAAATTTTGTCTCTGAGCTCAGAACACATTATAAATTTTTCCAGAACCCTCCAACATACAGTACATCAAACAGAGTGCCTTTTCTTTTCTTCCCTTTCTTTCTTTCTCTTTTTAAGTACTATTTTCAGAGAACGGAGGAAAAGCTGGGAGGAGCTTTAGTGGCTAATGATTTCCAACATCAGTTTCTGCTCTTAGGGGCCCCATACTGTTTGCAAAGGGAACACTGTAGTGGGTCCAGAATCAAGGTCCCAGTCCCACTTTTCCAGTTGGGTGAATAGTTCAATTTTTCAGCCCTCTTCATCTGCCAAGGAGGTCAGTATGACATGCCATTAAGTAAATACTGAAGTGAAAATCAGGAGAGCTGGCGCTATTAAATAATTCCACAAATAATTGTAGTATGACAAAATAACTATTTTTAATGAAGTCTGCTAAGTTCCTGACACCACATGGCAGAACCTTAATAACCAGTGTTGAATGACAAAAATATATATATAATAGTTTAAAATACCCAGTAACCAGTGAGCAAAATTTCAATACAGGCATTCTGATCACTGTACTTCTAGATTTCTGGCGGCCCTGGTAATAGCATACGACTTGTCTTTGGAACGAGAGGATGACTCCAGAGAAGGCGTAAGAGCCGAGGGTTGAACTCTGGCTGGTTACCTGCACTATGCTGTGCTGCCTCTATGGTGAGTGAATTACCCTCTCTGAACTTCAATATCCCCATCTATAAATGAATCTAGATACTCTAGTCTACATCCAGCTCTGGAAGATCACTTCCAGCTCTGAGTCTACTTCTCCAGTACAACACATAACGATTCAACCCTAGACCTTGAATATTCAGTAAACACTCAAAGCTAAGTTCCCACTCCAGGAAGAGACATCAAACCCACAAGAAGTTGTATAATCTCTCCTGAGAGAGAAGAGTGTCATCATTTCCTTTGGTGTCTTATTCGGGCATTTGGCCGCTTGGTTAACTGTTGACTCCTTATCCAGAAACACTAAGTAGCAAGTTGACGTCTTTTGCTTTCATTTCACACCCTGGGTAATTAATTTTTATTAATTAGCATTAATAATCAATTATTATTATTTTCAATGAATGATTAATTATTAAATTTTATTAAAAGACTCAAAGACTGTAATTGTTGATCTTCAGTCTTTTCTCTCTAGACCAGTTGTTTTCATTCATGATTTCACATTAATGTTATGCAGCTTTTAAAACGGATGGATTTTGAGGGGGTGGTGCATCTGGGTGGTGCAGTCGGTTGAGATTCTTGGTTTCAGCTCAGTTCATGGTCTCAGGGTCCTGAGATCAAGCCCTGTGTCAGGCTCCTTGCTCATTGCAGAGTCTGCTTGGGATTATAGTGATTATTGTCAGTTCCCTCTCTCTCTGCCCTCCCCCCCACCTCCCTCTCTCTCTGCCCTTCCCCCCACCCCGCCTCCACTCATATGCTCTCTCTCTCTCTCTTTCTCTCAAATAAATAAATTAATAAAAAAAAAAAAAGAAGGATTTGGGGCCTATTCAGTGAGACTCTGATTTAATTGGTCTGATTTAATCAGGGTGGAATCCAGGCATTTTTTTTAAAACTATTCAAGTGATTCTACTATGTAGTCACGGTTGAGAACTACTACACTAGAGCAGTGTCCCTTAAATTTTAATGTACAAGTGAATCATTTGGCAATCTTGCTCAAGTGAAGATTCTGATTCTATAGGTATGAGGCAATGTCTGAGATTCTATATTTCTAATAAATTCCCAGGTGATATTGATGCTTTGACCCTTGCTACTAGAAGTGTGGTCCATGGACCAGTAGCATTAACATAATCTAGAAGGATGTTAGAATGCAGAATCTCAGGCCCCATCCCAAATCTACTGTATTAGGTTTAGCCAGAGGAACAGAACCAACGGGAGAAACAGACAGATAAAGAGATTTTTTTTTATAAGGAATTAGCTCATGTGACTTTGGAGGCTGACAGTTCCTAAGACCTAGGAGAGCCAGTGATGTAGTTCCAGTCTGAGTCTGCAGGCCTAAGAACCAGGAAAGCTATTGGTGTAGTTCTAGTCTAAAGGCCAGAGGCTGAGCCTTGGAGGAAAATGTTTCAGTTTTACTCAGAAGGCAGGAAAAACCAATGTCCCTCATGGCAGTCAAGGCTGGAAGAATTCCCTCTTACTCTAGGGAGAATCAGTTTTTTTGTTCTATTCAAACTTTCAGATGATTAGATGAAGCCACCCACATTAAGGGAGGGCGATCTACTTTACCTAGTCTAGGAATTCAAGTGCAGTCACATCCAGAAACACCTCATAGAAACACCCAGTATTATATTTGATCAAATACCTGTCTACCCCTTGGCCCCATCAAGTTGCCACATAAAATTAGCCATCACAGCTACTGAATCAGAGTATGTGTTTTAACATATTATGCATATGCATACATATAATGCACGATTGAAATATGAGAAACACTGCACTATAATAACAATTCTCAACTTTTTGTTCCATTGACTCCTTTACACTCTTAGAAATTATTGTGGGTCCCAAAGTACTTCTGTTTATATGGTTATATCTATTGATATTCCCTATATTAGAAATGAAAACCCAGTATTCTTGAAATTACCTATTTATTCATGTGTTTTAAATAACAACAACCTTTTATATGTTAACATAAATAACACATTTTAATGAAAAATAACCATATTTTTGAAAATCAGAAACTTGCGAGTAGAGTAGCATTGTTATACATTTTTGCAAATCTCTTTAATGTCCGGTTTAATAGAAAGCAGCTGGATACTTGCACTGGCTACTTGCTTCTGAATTTAATATGTGGCAATATTGTACATTATGTAGACTCTGGAAGACTGCAGTCTACTCCCATAAAATAATGAGCGAAAAAGGACAGATAACACCTTAATATTATTGTAAAAATGAATACTCCCTGAAAATTTCTCTGGGGTTTCCAGGGTTCCCAGGATGACACTGTGAGATGGCTGTTGTAGAGACAATCTAGAGAATCTAGAGAACTCCTTCCAAAACAGTCAACCTTGGATCTCACCAGCAAACTTGCCACAATTCTACTGAAATTGGGGGCAATTACAGCATTTTCTGGAGGAAGCCAGCCCCTTTTTCCACCAGCAAATTACACAGTACTCTCAGCAGTCTCAAAGACCAACGATTGGAATGTCAGTTTTGCAAGTTTACTAACCCCTCATTGTACACAAAGTTTTCTCAACCTCTACGCTGTTGATATTTTGAGTCAAAATATTCTTTGCTGTTGGGGACTGTCCTATGTATTGTGGAATGTTTAGTAGCATCCATGGCCTCACCACCATTCCCCTATTGTGACAACCAAAAATGTCTCCAGACATCACCATATGTCCCCTGCACAGCAATATTATGCCTACCTGAGAAGCACTGCGTAGACTAAGGAAAGCAGTGGGAGGGGTAAGGGTAGGAGACAATGTTTTGGGCTCTGATGTTGTCCTCTGTTTGGATGGTGGAGCCTTGAACTGAAATAGGGAACAAAGGGGGAAGAAAAGTCTTGAGAGGAAAGACAACAAATACAAGTGTGTGGTGTTGATTTTGAAATATCTAAGGGCTCTCTCTGCGTGGTTAGAGCATGAATAGAATTATCAGAGGAACTGCTACCAAAAGCCTAGGAGCAGAGGTTCTCCAGAGTCACAACGTAACTTTCAGAGAACATCCTGTGATTGGATATAAAAAAGAAATTCTTTTCATTTGTTTATTATGTTCCAAGCACTTCATAAGACCTCTTATAAGTAGCTGTTATTCTAGCTAGTGTGGCCCTTTTACTGATGAGAAACTGTGACTGAGAGAAATTGAGTAACTATTCAAAGTAAAAAACTCATAAGTCTGATTCTGGAGGCTTAGGGCTTTCTATCACCCCTTTCTTTCCTCTCTCTCTCTCTTCTTTCTTTCATTCATGAAATATAAATGGCCACCATGTTCCAGGAGATATGTAAGCTTCTGGTATACAGTAGGGTAATGGAAAGATACAGTGTTTGTCCCTTATGGAGCTTTCAATCTAACAGCAAAGACAGAAAATTAAACAAAGGATACTAAAGTGTGTTCATTGCTATTGTCGAGAAATCACATGGCCATAGGATGCTGTGGCAAGACTGCTTAGTCCTGTCTCCAAAGGGGACAAAGTCAGAAAAGGCTCTGTATAGGAAGTAACCTTTAAGATAAAATCTTAATGATGAGTAAGAATTAGAAAAAGGAGAGGGGAATGAATATTTGAATCTGAGTGAATACTTTGGTGAAGGATGCCTATTTTTTGCTGTTTTTTTTTTTTTAAGTCTGAATTCTTCGAATTTCTTTAATATTTTAGCCCAATGACATAAATAGCATTTTGTTAATATATGACATAAATATGTGGTTGTATTTATTGAAAGTACCTTCCTCTGAATTTCCATTAAATTATAAGAGGAGAAGCAGTATAGACTGGTGAAGTTTTGAAGCCTCAAATCTCAGATCTGTAACATTAAGGCATTCAGTAAAACATTTCCCTCTGAAATTTTCACTTGTTAAATGGCAATGGGCTATTGTAAAGGCCATACAAAATAATATATATGGAGATGCTTTTGCAAATGTAGGCTTTTATTATTAACTGGACTATTATTCTGCCGGGTTTAAGGATCAACGTGAGGAAAGTCATGAAATGTGAACACAAAGTCATGTTTGAGAAAAAGCAAATAACTCATATTAGCTGGAGCCTTGAGGTTTGATGCAAGAAAAGACTGAAAAGCAAGTTTAATCAGTCTGGTTGTGGGTCTTAAATATCAGAGGGCTTACTAAATTTAATAGGCAATTTATCCCATGTAAATTATCACTCTTTATTGCTTTGACACCAGAGCAAGAGCCAATATTCTCTGGGGAATTTTATTGCATCTGGCAGTATCTATAAAGCTTTTATAAATAACAATATATTATATGCTGTCATTTTCACAACTGATTCAGAAGCAGTGTAAATATTTCTTATATTTCCAAGTATGCTTGATTTGAAGTTGGGCTCTAGAAAACTGTCTAGCAGATGCAATAACATTTCTAGGATGCAGAAAGAGAAATATAAATAGTAGGCTAAATTTAGAAATATTTTAAGATTTTTCCAGACTGCAATATGTAGTTGTCCAGCCGAGCTGCCTCTGTGTGCCTGTGGGGCTGGGGGTGAGAAGGTCACTACCACCAGAGCCTCAAGGACCTGAATGTGGCCTCAGTGAAGCTGAACTGATATAAGGGAGGACACTGAGGTGAACACAGGTGAAGATCTAGAGAAAGCAGCTGTGAATCAAGAGCCCTCAGAGAGAGGACACCTAGAGGCCATAGAATGTTCTTGTCTCAGGCACAGAATGAGGATCTCATTGAAAAAAAAAAACTCTTAAAAAGATGTATAGTCTAGGGCGCCTGGGTGGCTCAGTTGGTTAAGCGACTGCCTTCGGCTCAGGTCATGATCCTGGAGTCCCTGGATCGAGTCCCGCATCGGGCTCCCGGCTCGGCGGGGAGTCTGCTTCTCCCTCTGACCCTCCTCCCTCTCATGCTCTCTCTCTCTCATTCTCTCTCTCAAATAAATAAATAAAATCTTTAAAAAAAAAAAGATGTATAGTCTAGGAGGGAGGCACTGTCATACATTCCAGGGGTAGTTCTGAGAAGTCACAGGACTTCTCAGATGCATCAGGATGCATCTGGTGTTGTATAAAGAATCCGGGTCCTGTAGGCAGAACACATGCTTCTGAGGCCCAGCTAGTAACTATGAGCTGAAATCTTCCACAAGTCACTTCACCACCCTGAGACTTATTTTCACCATCTGTAAAGTGGAACAAAATTAGAGCCTTATCCACAAGGTTGTTGTGAGAAAGAAATAATACATCTTCAAAGACTTCCGTACATTTGAGGTATTATATAAAATATAAGCTGCAGACCGGAGAACTCAATAAACAATGTTATTAGAAACAGGAAATTATTAATTTCATTTTAACTTTTTTAATAGTATATATGTATTTTTGGTATTTGGAGCACATTGGTTTCTTAGGCTCTGAGCTACCCAAATTTTATCGTAAACACCTATAGTTCCTTTCCAACAAAATTAAAAGAAAATTGCCATTTGAAAAGTATAATAAATCTCAAATAAAAATATAATTTAGTAATTAAAAAGAGAGGAGCATGAACTGATGACTCACTACATTGAGCCAAACTCAGGGTTAAAAATGTCCAACGTATGGTCTTTGCACAAAGTGTGGTTTAGACTTTAGATTTCTTTTTCTAATGAGAGAGAGACGAAGAGCCTGAAGTTCAGAAAGTGTTTAAAACTAACTTTAAAAGGACTTCCTATTCCAGGGATGTATGTTCATTGCTGCACCTCCTTCACTGTGAAATGAGTTTCTGGGACAGTCAGAACATGGGGCCATAATATTTTTCATCAAGAAGCTAAATGTCTGGAAGTGAATCTTCTAAGACATATGGTAGAGACATTTATTAAAGTCTTACATGCATAGTCATACTGCTCACTAGAAAGCTTTGACTATTTTAAAGTCTCATTAGTCCTAGAGAATGTCCATTTCTTCACTGCCTTGTCAACATGGAACATTAAAATTTTTTCTTTAAATTTTAAAATTCTACTAGAGTATAAACAGATTCTTATTATATTTTGCATTTCTTTGAAAGTAAGTGGATTTTTAGTTTTAAGAATTTTGCTCAATGTTGTGAATAAAACTATTCAGTCAGTAGGTATTCACATTCTTCACTTATAAGATATTTACAAATCTTTCCCCACCCTTTTGCAAATAATGGAAAGTGTCTGTTTTCATGCATTCTGAGTATTATGTTTTCCCATCTTCATATCAAATCTTAAAAAAGAAAATCTTAGGGACACCTGGGTGGCTCAGTCGTTAAGTGTCTGCCTTCGGTTCAGGTCACGATCCTAGGGTTCTGGGATTGAGCCCCGCGTCGGGCTCCCTGCTCCAAGGGAAGCCTGCTTCTCCCTCTCCCACTCCCCTTGCTTGCGTTCCCTCTCTTGCTATGTGTCTCTCTGTCAAATAAATAAATAAAATCTTGAAAAAAATTTTTTAAAAATTTTAAAAAAGAAAATCTTATAAGAAAAAATGGTTTAATTTCTTTCATTAGTAGGTATTTGAATGAAATTTGGATAAACATTTCTAAAAGTTAACTTATGAGAAATAAAAAGGGAAGGAATTAGACTACCTGCAGAATGAATTCATGCCCGGCACAGTAGAATGAAGGTAAATATAGACAGGCATTCAAGGTGAATTTAAAAGCCTGAACTTTTTTTCTTTTTGCACATCTTTAATATTCTTAGAGTAAATTTTTTATTGTTTTTTTATTATTATGTTCAAATGAACCAAGGTACAGATCATATAGTAAAACAAGAAGCAGCATTAAGGAAATACAAAAGTAGAATTAGGAGAAACAATAAAATGAACCATCTATAATTTGTTCCAGGTACTCGATGACCAATAAAAGAAAGGTACCATATTCCAGTACTAGATTCCAGGACCTTTTCTTCTTTCATCATCTGGTGCTATGCCACCTTCCATTCTGTACTTAACCCTTGATTTCGTTTCCATCCTGTGACCTCTTTTCTACCCTTTGGACTTTGCATGGAAACTTGGATTCCTTGGCTTTGAACTTCGTTGAACACTGAAGACTTTGACTCATACCCATCATTCCAATTCCATGCTCTTGGATTCCTTGGGTAATATCTTTGGGTAATAACTTTGCCCTTATTTCAGACCACAAAGTTCATGTGCAGCACTCACACTGGGATGCTGCAAGGGTATATCTGGATAGTTTAGGTAAAGGAAGTAGTGATAGGTAAAGGTATAGGCCTTGTTGATGGAAGAGCCTTGCATCTTTTCTTCATTTGTACTCATACATATAGATCACATTTACTCTTAATAGTAGTAATTATCTCTCATAATCCCCAAGCATGACTCTAAATCTTCATCACATGGTATTCCAAATGCAAACAAAGGCTTTCAACCGCACACATTTACTCACCTAGACCCTTCAAGATATAGCTCAAATACTACCTCCTTTATGAAGCCTTCCTTGATTCAGCCAGACTGTTCGTTATTCTCTTCTTTGCCCTTCTACAGTTGTTTAAAGAAATGAATAGTAAGTGCCATGTTACTTTGTAATGTTTCC
Source organism: Neomonachus schauinslandi (assembly GCF_002201575.2). NCBI lineage: Eukaryota > Metazoa > Chordata > Mammalia > Carnivora > Phocidae > Neomonachus > Neomonachus schauinslandi. Next base: position 75,570,673 of record NC_058403.1, read on the forward strand.
AATTAAATATGCCTCTCCACAGCAATACTACAAATTCCTTCTGCTTCACCAAACCTAGCAAACTGCCCTGCATACCGTAAGCCCTAGGTAAATCCTTCCTAAATAAATGTTGAGTGATGCCAGTGATGAAAGCAAAACAAGAACTCTCACCTTCATTCCATAGAGTGGATGAAGTATTTGATGTGTAAGAGACACAGAGGGCTGCCAAGGGTCACCCCGCTAGGCAACATCAAATCTGAGACTCAAGTCCAAAATCTCTGAAACGAATCTTGGGAATTTTTTTCCCTTCACAATATGATCTTCAAATCGAAATGGAATAATAGAACACTTAAACAGAGTAGTCTTAAAGAACTAGTGGCCAAAAGCTTAGACATGCTGCATCAGGGCATGAAAAGTGCACTGTGTTTCTATTCCCAAGGCAAATGTATTTAAGGTTAACATTTTACTTGCATTTAATTACATAGGAGAAAATATTATATTCTCCCCTGAGCTTATGCTGAGGGATGAGGTAGTAAACACTCAGTTTGTAAAACTCAGGACTTGTGGCTTCAGAGAAGTTCCAGACTGGTGAAAAATTCACAGATTAGGAATCTTTCTTTTTTTTTTTTTTTATAATTTTGGCAGGTCTGTTGTTATGCATGTATGGCTATGTTCAGTGTGTATAATGTTTTATCTGTATTTTAAATGGGAATTCCTTAGGGAAGCTGTACAAAGAAGGTTAATCTAATATTTCTCCCCCTTCACAAATTAAGAAAAAAATGCCGAGGTTATAGAGCAACTCAGGGGCAGAGTCTTCATGTTCTGACCTTTCCTTGGCTCACTGAACTGGATAATGCAACAAAGAGCTGTTTTATGACTACGCCTCTTCTTCAGTCCACAGCACTTTGCAGGCTCTTATTCTATGCAATGGAGTGTATTCATGTCTGTGCAACATTCAGAGTGGAGCTGGTACTCTCACAGCATGCCTCTGAAGAGCAACAGACCTCCAGCCTTCAAACAACATCCCCGCATTGAGATTAAAGCTCTGTCATTGATCTCTCACTTACAACTGTCCACACCCTGACACCCACAGCCATCCCCCTGCATCTCTTAAATTTCCTCTCAGTGAACCCATAGCCATAGGCTGTCCCAAGGCCCAACTTAGATACCATCTTAGACTTACTACATCCAATATTACATCAATCCTATTGCTTCTCAGCACTTAGGCTCTTGAAACCATTCTTTATTCCTTCGCCTCTGTGACTTGGTTTAGGTCACAGTGCTTCTGTTGGGCCTCCCTGCCTCCACTCTTGTTCCAGTCCAATCAGTTCTACACAGTCCTGCCATACTAAGAGAAATAAGACTGTGGCTATCTTGATGCTCTAAACCTCTTCAGCTCTTTCTGGCTGACACTCACCTCCTTTCCTCCTACCTCACCAGAATTTCTTTCACCCATCCTCTAAGATAAATTTCAGACACCTTAATATGGCTCAGGAGGACTTCATGATTTGTTCCTGTGTCTCATCACCTTCATTTTTCCACAGTCCTTTGTGTATTCTGTGCTCCATCCAGACCAAACAACTCACAGTCCCATACAAGCACCTTGCTTCTATCCTGCCCTGTTCTCTGGCCTGTGTAAATGCAACTTCCTCTACTTGGAACATCCTTTTATCTTATGCCTCACCCCGTCCCTTCTCCTTGCACCTTTAGCCTGAATAACTCCTACTTGTGCTTCTGGCCTCAGCTAATGTGCCAATTCCTTCGGGAAGCCTGATAAGCCCTAGACGCTGAGTTAGGGCTCCTGTTCTGGGCCAGTTGACAACTGATGTTTATTCTTACGAGACCAGCGCTCTAACCCCTGAGGTACGGAGCCTGATGTTTATTCTTAGTGAATACAAATGGCATTGTCTTAAAATTGCACATTGTTTCTTTTATTATACTGTTAGCAATTTGAGTCCAAAGACTGTGCCTTTTCTTTGGTAAGTCCACAATAGTTAGCACAATCTCACATAGTAGGCCTTCAATAAATATTAGTTGAAAAAATAAAGAATCTAACCAGTGAATAAAGGATTGATATCAAGGATGTTTCATTAAATTGAAGTTATATTAAAGTTATGTATATCATCTAGGAGGATTAACAGATCTAGAAGGATTGACACCTCCCTAGCCCTTGCCTAGCACATATCAATATCACAAGATAGGGGAATTTGATCACATTGTAGAACCTTTGCAAATGTTTATTTTTTCTGTTTTTCATTGGGAGTAGAGCTAAAGACCACAGTGGGACTGTGATGAACAAAGCAGCTTAAAAACAATTCTTGGCATTTTTCTCAATTTTACCAATGCACAGGTTTTACTCTGACTTTGTCTTTAGATGTTATCAACCAGTGGAACCCCTGGCCAAAGTGTTTTGGCACTGGTTAAATAACCACATTTTTATTAAATGAAAAATGAGTCAGAGTCTATAAATTAGTTTCTGGTAATGGTTTAGGGACATGCTTCTCCAATTTTAGCATGCATGAGAATTCTGGAGAAGCCTGGAGATTCCCTAGTCCCCACAATCAAAGATACTTGGAATATGTCTCATGAATTTTTATTTCTAACAAGCTCTCCAGGGAAGCAGATGCTAGCAGTTCACAGACCATTGCCTAGAACTGGTTAAGCAACAATCAACAGTTATTTATTGAGGGCTTATAGTGTGAGAGTCACAACAAGTAGGGCAAGATCCTGCCAAAAGGGTATCCAATCAATTCCACAAATATTTATTGAGTGTCTACTGTGCCACCAAGTGCTGGTTTATACACCGGGATTCAGACATAAATAAGAAGCCATCTCTGCTCTCCAAGGGCTCCCAGGGTAGTGACAGAAACTGACATTGGTTAATGAGATTCTGATACAGACTATTGTTGTTGGGATAAGTAGTTTGGCTTCAGTAGAGCATAGGCTAATGTATATGATGGGCAAAAATTGAAAAGGAAGTTTCAGACCAGAGCACGAAGGGCTTCATATCTCATCTTAAGGAACATATTCATGCTTCTGTTTGGCATGGGGAAAACAAGATCTTTTTTTTTTTTTTTTTTAAGGGGAATAATATTAATAGTTTCTTGGAACATTGACAGTAATTTCTTTTTTCTTTCTTTTTTTTTTAAAGATTTTATTTATTTGAGAGAGAGAATGAGAGACAGAGAGCATGAGAGGGAGGAGGGTCAGAGGGAGAAGCAGACTCCCTGCCGAGCAGGGAGCCCGATGCGGGACTCGATTCCGGGACTCCAGGATCATGACCTGAACCGAAGGCAGTCGCTTAACCAACTGTGCCACCCAGGTGCCCTTGACAGTAATTTCTAATAGCAATCTTGATGGTTATATGGATGGACTGAGGATAGAGACAGAGACCAGTGAGGAGAGGATTGCTATTGCTCCAGCAAGAAGTAATGAAAACATAAAGTGGGGAATGGTAGTAAAATTGCCATTTGGATACAAATATACAGCCCCCTTCAGGCACAATGATAGAACTCCTGGGGCTTTCTTACTCAATAATATTTCAGGCCCTATGAAGGCCTTATAAACCAATTTGTTGGCTCTTTCTTCATGCTAAAATAAAGGGAGAAATCAAATTCATTTTGTTTATTAACGTATTCCCAGCACATAATAAAGCTCCTGGAGCGTACTGGTGCTAAATAAATATATACTGACTGATTGCCAAGCTGGAAAAAGCCCTGGGTGTCACCTAAACTTACCCATTTATTATTTGTTCATAAACAGTGAAACTGAGACCAAAAAAGAGGAATTGACTAAAATCATACATCTGGTTACCAGTAAAAGCAGAACTTGAACCCACATATCTTGTCTTCTAGTCCAGTGATTTTAAACATCACACCAAGCACCAATCAGGCTTCTATTAAAATTGATACTGTGTTAGGGATAATGAGTTACTCCTGCATGACCTCATTGTTTTCTGTTTGTCTGCCACATGCTGTGGTCTGGCAGGCAGCAACTCATTTAAGTCATCTGCTTCCAGTCAATGGCATTCGTGACTAAAACAATAAAATGTGTTTTTCTTCAATCTGTATCCCACTTCGAGGGCTTTGTTTTTCTCTACTCTGTATTTCACTACAAGTCATTGCAACTTAATTCCACAAACCTTTCAAACAGAGAAAATAAAGTGGTTTAACAAGCAAGAACTGCTGAGAGCTATTAAATTCTCAAAACACATCTTCAGTTCAAAAATGTATCACATGGAAAATGCAGTGGAGTCTTTTGGCCAAACCTTATAAAATGCCTCTGTTGTGAAGGTCCTAAGCCATGTCCCCAGTAAAGCCCCTCAATAAACGTACTGCCCTCCCTCACCATGTATGGTCTGGAGAGAATAATGAGGAAGGGAGCAGTAGTACTGGAATTCCCAAGGGAAAATTGGCCAGGTTCCTACCATTTACAGTTCTCCATCTGTGCAATTCTGTGGTTATGTATATGCTTCACAGTAATACAGAACTTCTCATACCTAAGATAAGAAAAAGCACTGGGTTATAATTCCAAAGTCAGAGACATTGGTGACTACTCACAGAGTGTGTGGCCTCAAATGTACTTTAACTCTGAGTTCATTTTTTTTCATATGTCAAAGGAAACAGTAATAGCTCACTGATTCACTAAGAAGATTTTGGAAGAAAATGTATATGAAATACTTGGGAAGTTTTGAAACAGTCATGTGTTTAAACATTTACTAAGAAAAATCAATATCCACCTGGATCATTTCTATGTGGTCTTATCATTGATGGCAGGGTATGAAGGTGGACAATCTTTTCAGTAATTTGTCCAAGGCTTTCTAGTATCACCAACATATATGTTTATATTTCCTTTAAACTATGTGTTTAGTGATATAAAATTCCCTTTAAATAATGCTTTAGTGGCATCCTGCAAATTTTGAGGGTGTTTTTGTTTTTATTCAATTCAAAATACTTTCTAATTTCCTTTTTTAAATCTCTGACTCCTATAGGTTATTTAGAAGTGTATTATTTAGTTTCCAAATACAGGGGACTTTTGCAGATATCTTTCACTGATTAATATCTAATTTATTTCTATATTAAATTTAATTTTATTCCATATTTTTTAAGCTCTAAAAACTTGCTATTTTATTTTTTTATTATGTTATGTTAGTCATATTAACATACACTGTAAGGCCTGAATCCTTTTAAATTTGTTCATAGTTGTTTTATGACCCAGAATATAGTCTATCTTGGCAAATTTTTTGTGTACAACACTTAAAGCATTCTGTCCTTTTTAGGTAGAGTGTTCTATAAATGTCAAATTAAGTTGGTTGATAGTGTTGTTCAAGTTTTACATACATTTACTGAATTTGTGTCTACTTATTCTATCAGTTATTGAAAGACAGGAATTAAAATCTTCCACTAAATGTGAATTTGTTGATTTCTCCTTATCTTTCTATCAGTTTTTTTTTCTTCTTCTTTCATTTTGAAGCTATGTTTTTAGGTACCTAAATGTATAGGATTGTTACATCCTCTTGATTAATTGAACCCTTTGTCACTATGAAATGGTCTTCATTTTCCCTGTTAATATTCTTTGCTCTGAAATCTACTTTGCCTGGTAGTAATATAGGCATTACAACTTTCTTTGGATTTGATATTAGCTTGTTATATATATTTCTGTCATTTTGTCTCTATATTTAAAGTTAATTGCAACTTATTTTTTATCCAGTTTGACAATCTCTGCCTTTTTATTGGTGTGTTTAGACTATTTACATTTAATGAGATTGTTAATATTTTCAGGCTTAAATTTTGCATCTTGCTTTTTGTTCTCTATTTGTCTCATCTCTTCCTTGTTCTCTTCCCTTCATTTTTCTGCCTTCTTTTGGTATTTATTATGATTCCATTTTCTTATTTGTCTTTGTTGTCTTATTAACTACAACTCTTTGGTTTGTTATTCCAGTAGTTTCTTTACCTTATCCAATCTACACCTCCCAGTGATATTATACCATTTCATAGATGAGAACTTTATAAGAGTATACTTCCATTTCTCCTGGCCTTTATGTTATTGTTGCCATACACATTATTTACATACATATTATAAACACCAAACTACATTGATGATATTTTTGTTTAAACAGCTAATTATCTTTTAACTAGAATTAAGAGATAATTTCACAAAATCACATGTATTTAACTCATATAGTTACAATTTCCAGGCTTCTTAATTCCTTTTTTTTCATCTAGTATCCTTTTTTTTTTTTTCTTTTTGAAGAGCTTACTTTAACATTTCTTGTGCAAGTCTATTGGCAATGAATTCTTTAGGGTTTTGTATGTCTCAAAAAGCCTTAATTTTGAAAGATATTTTCACTAGTTATAAAATTTTAGGTTGATTTTTTTTTTCTCTAAATACATTCAAGATGCTACAACATTGTTGTCCTCTTTGCATTTTTCCCTACAAAAAATTTTCTGTTATCCTTCTTTGTTCCTTTGTATATAACCCGTCCTTTTCCTCTGGATTTTTTTTTTTTTAAGATTTTATTTATTTATTTGTCAGAGAAAGAGACGGAGAGACAGAGCACAAGCAGGGGGAGCAGCAGGCAGAGGGAAAAGCAGCTTCCCTGCTGAACAAGGAGCCCAATGTGGGACTTGATTCCAGGACCCTGGGATCATGACCTTAGCTGAAGGCAGATGCTTAACCAACTGAGCCACCCAGGTGTCCCTTTTCCTCTGGATTTTAAGAAAATTTTCTTTTGTTACTGGTTTGGAGCAATTTGATTATTACATGTCTTGGTGTAGCTGTCTTCATGATTCTTATGTTTGAGGTTTACTGAGCTAATTGAATCTGTAAATTTATAGCTTTCATCAAATTTGAAGAAGTTTGGTTATTCTGTCTGCAAATATTCTTTTTTGTCCCACCTTTTCCCTCTTTCAGTGCCTTGAGTTATATGTAAATTCAGTAGCCTGATATTCTCCTACAGCCCACTGATGCTGTGTCCTTTTAATTTTTTTTTTCTTTTTTGCATTCCATTTTGATATAGTCTATTCTTAGGCCTTGAATTCACTAATATTTCCTCTGCCATATGTAATCTGTCATTAATCTGTACAATGTATTTTTCATCACAGACATTGTCATTTTATCTCTAGAAATTTAATTTCGGTCTTTTAAAAATAACTTCCATGACTCTACTTAATAAAATCAGGATTTCCTCTAGGTCTTGAACACATAAAACACAGTTATAATTATTTTAATGTCCTTTTTAATAATTTTAAAACCTGTGTCAGTTCTGGTTTTGTTTTGACTGGTGAGTTTTTCTCTTCATTATAGATCATATTTTCTTATTTTATTTTGTTTTGTTTTGCATGCCAGGTAATTTTTGACTGGATGTCAGACATTATAAATTTTACACTGTTGAGTGTGTGTTATGAGTTTGTGTTCCCCCAAAAGGATATGTTTAAGTTCTAACCCCTAGTACCTCAGGATGTGACCTTATGTAGAAAAATATTTACAGAGGCATCAAGTTAAAATGAGGTCTTTAGGGTGAACCCTAATGCAATATGACTGATGTCCTTAGAAAAAGAAGAAATTTGAACACAGAGACAGGAATGCACAGAGAGAAGACAATGTGAAGACATGCAGGGAGAACACCATATGAAGACAATGGACTGAAGTGATGCATCCTCAAGCCAAAAACCCCCAAGGCTACCAGAAGTGAAGAGAGAGGCAGAGAATAATTTCTTCTCTATTACCTTGAGAGAGAGCACAATCCTGCTGATGCCTTGATTTCAGACTTCTAGCCTCTAGAAGTGTGAGACAATAAATTTCTATTGTTTCAAGCCACACATTTTGGCACTTTGCTCTAGGAAATGAATATAGTGCTCAATATTTTGTGTCTCTTGAGCTTTGTTCTGGTATGCTAAGTTACTTGGAAATAGTTTGATCTTTTTGAGTCTTGCTTTTAAGTTTTTCTAAGAGATAGTAGAGCAGTATTTATTCTAGAGCTAATTTTACCCTACTATTGAGATAAGACCTGTCTTCTGAGCACTCCACCCAGTGCCCCATAAATTAGGAGTGTTCCTAGTCTGCCTATGTGGATAATGGCACTCTTCTTGCCTTCTGTGAGCTCCAAGTACTATTATTGCTAATCCTTTTAGGTGGTTGTTTCCCTGGCCTCAGGCCATTTTCTCATGACCATTCATTTTTTAGTACTCTGCTGAATACTTGAGGGAGACTCTTTGCAGATCTCTTCAGTTATCTCTGTGTATGGCTGTCACTGGCTCTCTGACATGCAAACTCTACTGACAATGTCTTCCCAGACTTTCAGCTTGGTCTCCTCAGTCATTCAGTCTGTGGGCTCCTGTGTCAAGAAATTCTCTCAAGGTAGTAAGCTGGGGCAGTTGTAATGCTCATTTGCTTCTCTCTCAGTGATTGCTGCTCCTTGTTGCCTGAAGTCCAATGTGTTGAAAAAATCGTTTCACATTTTTTTTTTTGTCATTTTGTCCAGATGTTTAGTTATTTCAGATGTATGTGGTAGAGGGAGGAAAAGTAAATTTAGTCTTTGTAACTACACTTGCCAGAGGCAGAATGCAAGCTTTGCTCTAGCATGATTGATCAAACTTTGTTTTCATTATTGAGTTTTAAGAAATTTCTTTCAACTTTATAACTCAGTATTGGATACATCAATACATAAGGACAATTCAAGAACATATCAGGCTTTTGAAATTGTCTTATATGTTGTACTAGTCTACATAATTGCATGATCAAATAAGTACTATATTACATATACTGACTTACTGATGGAAAAATGTAAGAGATTTGTCAGAGGCACACTTTTTGCTTCAAGCCATTTTTCTGGGTCAAAGGCAATTTTGCATGCTGTTTCATCTGGAAGCTCCAGACTTGTCAGGGCAAAGTGAAGCAGAAATGCCAAGACATGATCCCATATGTTGGGATATATCACATGAATATTCACTCACAGATGTACTCAATATTGTAGTACTGCTACAGATTTACTCCACTCTACACAGATTATATGACACATTCTATTTTTGCACAGTTCCTAACCAAATTTTTATTTTTATTTTATTTATTTATTTATTTATTTATTTATTTATTTATTTATTTATTTTATTTATTTATTTGAGAGAGAGAGAGAGAGAGAGAAAAACAGCATGAGAGGGGATAGGGTCAGAGGGAGAAGCAGGCTCCCCGCTGAGCGGGGAGCCCGATGTGGGACTCGATCCCAGGACTCCGGGATCATGACCTGAGCCGAAGGCAGTCGCTTAACCAAATGAGCCACCCAGGCGCCCTCTAACCAAATTTTTAAAGAAAGATGATGTTTATAATCACATATCCTCTAATATTAGGTATATGTGTGTATATGTGTGTGTGTGTGTGTGTATTATAGTAACCTTAATACTCTTTTTATTTTGTTCTTTGTTTTATTATTTTTATTTATTTATTTTATTATGTTATATTAGTCACCATACAGTACATCGTTGGTTTTTGATGTAGTGTTCCATGATTCATTATTTGCGTATAACACACTGTGCTTATGTATATATTTTTATATTAGGTACATTTCTGCAAGGAGAGATTTCCTTTTGTTCGGGTATTGATGAGAACTTAAATGTCTGTTATATTTTGCACATCTGATGTCTGGAAGGATTTCCTACCCACTATCTCCTGGATCAATGCATTTCAAACATTGTTTTGCCTTCCACTAACCCATATGCCATGTGCTGGGTGTTACAAGATGCATTTTTAGGACAATATGAGCTCTGCTTCTGCATCTTTATTCTTCATTGCTGGATGGGTGGACATAATGGTTGTAGGAGTGTGCCTGAAAATTATTCCAAGGGAAATATTAGCACTAGCTTACTTTTTCTTTTAAAGCTTTTAATTTGGAAACAGCTTTGAATTTACAGAGAAGTTTCAAAAATGAAAATTGTAAACAATTTTATTTACCCTATACCCAAATTCCCTTACTGTTAATATTTTACCCCGTTACTTTATTATTTTTCAGGCTTTCTCTCTTTTTCTCCAATTATTTAGTTATTTATTATCATGTGAACTCATGAATTTATTGAGTCCACATTCCTATGTGTCCTTGTACATGACCCTATGCCTTTTTTAGTACTTTACTTTCAGGACTAACAAATTGTTCACCCAGCTCACTTTGACCTGCCCCAACACTGGTCCATCCATAATTTTGACAGCCCTGAATCCTACCAGTGGAGATGGTGTTAAAGGCCAAGATCTGTGTGCTGGGTGTGCTCATTGCTAATGATGTGTAGCACTTAAACACTTTTAACTGAAGTAATTGCATGACACATAAATATATTCCACTGAACCCAAACTAAATCCATCCCCAACTCAAATTCACTGTGGCCACTCTAACGACACACTTATGAATGGATGTGTAACAGAAGGAAGTGGAGCGAAAATAAAATTTTGTAAACTTTGTAGCAACATAAGACCATAGGGTTACAATGCATGGGCTCCTCCCAAGCTTCAGGAAGAGTCTATAGAAAGTTTACCTTCATAAGCTCCACGGTAAATCTGCCTTGATCTGCTGAGAAGTTGATTTTATCCCTTATTATATAGGGAAGGAAGGAGTCAAAATAAGAAGGCTTGAAAAATCTATAAAATTAGATTTACAAATGGAGTTTTGTGAAGGATTTTTATTCCACATTTGTGGATTGCTCTAAGCTCTTCAGCGGCTTCTTATTGTTCATCTTATCTTTTCCCAATGGATTACTTTTCATCCAGTGTTTTATTGACTCTTGCATGCTCAAAATTACTAAGAGAACACAAATAACTTGAAATTATTTCCTATCAATCCCATTGTGCAAAAATACGCTTTTATGTAGTTTATGGTGACCAGAGCACAGGGTTTGGGACCAAACAGGGCTTTGAACAGTTGTTAAATAGCTACAGCTAATTGGAAGTGAGTAGTTCAAGGCCTAGGGTACATGACTAAGATGTCCATCACTTTGTTCTCTACAGCCTTCAGGATGAAAGGTATTGGCATTGTTACTCTGCCAAAATGCTGTGCAATGAATACAGGAATTGAGAGCAAATGTTTAAAGACATTGCACAGCATTTTGACAGTTATTTCATTTCTTCTGGAGGTATGATAAAACATGGGCCCTATATTTTGTATATCTTTTTTTCTAGAAATTCATTTCGATTTTGTTTTTCTAAAAGTATCAGTATTTGACAAATGGATGGTGGGTGGGTTGAAACAACCAAAAATGTGGTCCTTCCCACAGAAACACAGGGCCAAATGGTCCCCAAAGAGCCATTTTTGTTGTAATACATTCTACCACTTTATGATTCTAAGAAGCGTCGTTATAAAAAACAGCAATTGTCCAACTCTCACTTCCCTCTCAACTAAGCAATTTTTAGGTGCACAGGAAAACACAGCTTTCGCCAAACTTCTTGCCATTTGCCAGCCAATTTTGATTATGAAAGGCTGTCTGGGCTCTAGTCATGTAGTAGCTAATTTGGACCTGTCCAGACAAAATCAGAAAAGGAATTATGAGGCTGGTTTTGGTACGAAGCAATGAATAGAACATGTGCTATGTTTCCAGTTATTTCAGGAGAAAACTTTCTTTAATTTTAATTCAGGAAGCAATGCCAAATTTCCAAAGGGATCTGCTCGTTAGTGTTTAATGCAGAAATAGTGGAAAGATATTCTTGACTAAATATGAGAGACCAAGTTGCTCACATGCTCTAGCATTCAAGAAATTTAAAATGTATGGATATTTATACCTTTATGATGCCTACTCTGAATTCCATTCAAAATAATCTTATTTTAGTGTGTAAATAATGTGTAGACTTCTAGTTGGCATAGGTATTACTTAACAGAAAAATCACCAGACTGAAATTTTAAAAACCAATTCTAGTTCCATTTCTGTCAACGATACTTAATCATTTACTTCTCCAGGACACAGAGGAAACATATGTTAAATGAGGGAATTAAATAGGTCAACCTAAAATGTCTCCATTTCTAATGATCTGTGTTCCAAAATTATCTTATTTTCTGTTTCTAAAAGGCAACATTTTATCCTAACTTTTTATTAGGCTTTAATAAGTAATTGACCTATATGCCATTTGAAAATAAGCAATTAATACAACAACAAAAATAGCTTAATTATTCTGTTTTTAATTCTTTCGAAACTGAAGCCCCAGATAAAAATACCCCGAAGTGGTCCATTTTTGTGATTAATGATGATGTTACTAACTAAGCTCGTAGGTTGCAGGCTCATTCTCTTCTTCTTCTTCTTCTTCTTCTTCTTCTTCTTTTTTTAAAGATTTATTTACTTATTTTAGAGAGGGGGGCAAGAGAGAGTGTGTAAGTTGGGGGGAGTGGCAGAGGGAGAGAGAGAAGCAGGCTCCCCACAGAGCAGGGATCCAGACACAGGGTTTGATCCCACAACCCTAAGATCATGACCTAAACCAAAATCAAGAGTTGGACACTCAACCAGCTGAGCCTCCCAGGCGCCCCTGAATGCTCATTCTTATAGTAGAATTCAAACAGATGTCAGAACAGGTGACAGCCAAGCACATAATTGGTCCCTGGAATTCTCCAGGAGGCCCGAAAAGGCCAGAGAGTCCACCACACACTGACGGCAGAGTCACTGAGTGCCATGCTGTCAGATCCTTTGGGATCAGTTGAGCTACACCCATCTTCATCTAATTGGGCCTTCAATGACTGCTCTCTGCCGATTCCTGTAAAGATGGGAGACCGTATTTGGATCATCATTCCCCTCAAAGGCTAAAAGGCATACAGGAATGTTTTTGAGACCACCTCAAAAATATGGCACTCCCTTTGCTTGAATTAATGGAAGGGATTTGAAGAAGGACACTGAATGAGCAAGTTGAGCCAAGCTGCTAAGTAATATGGTTACCATATTCCGTGCTCCCAGACCATTCTACAATTAGAGAAATAAAACATTTTTAGATGAGGGCCCCAGAACCCAGAGAGGTGAAGCAAGTTTATAAATAATTCATGGGATTAAAAAAATGTCACTAAGGCAAGCTGAAAGACCCCTGACACCCAGAGTAGTGTTCTTTCTACAGTGTGGGGAGAGTAGCGGGCCAGGGTGGGGGGTGGGGAGGGGGAAAGAAAAAATCTGCCTCAAAATGCCACTCCAAGAAGTACTAATATCAATATCAAACAAGTGCTTTCAGGGTCCTTGATTGTTTATTGCAAATCCTAAATTTTCCTGTGAAGGAGCCAATCTGTGTTGCTACTCCAGCCAAGGTGACCCACCCTTTGGCAGAATCTTAAGGGTGCAGTTACAAAGGGCTCCTGTTTACAGTAGAACCATTCAAGAAATCTGGTTTTACTTTCACAAACAAATAAAACTCTTTTTGCCTAGAGAGTGTAAATTAAATATTTATTTATTTATTCATTATAAATGAGAAATAGTCAACAGAAAGCTTTCTCTACTGGGTGAAGTGCAACTTTGTGCTCTACTTTTCTGCTTATTTTGAGCCTCTATCTTGACCTCTCACTGGGGTTGCCATGAGCAGCTGATCTTCCCACCTCTGACCTTCAGTTCACCTCTGAAGTTTTGAGGCTATATTTATAGTGTCTGACCTGGCAGTGAATCTATTTAAATACTGTCCATCATCCAGGAATGTATAGTGAGTATCTATTATTTGGATTCTTATAATCCTTCCTCCGGATAAACATCAATTCAATCTATCTTCCATATCACTGATATTATTTTACTGAAATGTACCCTTGTGCCCCACACTTCTTAGTAAGATATTCTGGACTCTTTACGAAGTAGCCCCAATTTCTAGGTCCATTTCCTGCCTTTTCCTTCTACAATTCGTATGATTCAATAACACAATACTAAGCATTGTTATTAAAATGTCCGCATGTTTTTTATCTCTGTGCTTTTTTATTCACACATTTCTTCCTTTGCCTGCTATAAAAACTACTTTTCCTAGTGGCCAATGTAAAATGTTCCTATCTATACTGTAGTATTTTACTCCTCTTCCTTAGCAAAAATTAGTATCTCCTTCATGTGTATTTCCATAAGAGTTTATAATTACCTTTATAAGTGAGTGTGTTTGTGTTCTTTAGGTACTGTGAACTCCTTGGGCGCATGAACTAAATCTCGTTGTCTTTGATATCCTCAATGTCCTATATGGTATTAGGTAAAGTGAATTAATAAAATTCACCAACTATTGTGAAGAGCATCTTGTGGTTGATCTTTTCATTGCATATTTATTTTTGGTTGGTTTAAGATCAGTAAAGCAAAAGAAAATATAAACAACACCCATGAGACTACCAAACTGATAATAATAATGTATCGTATATGCTTTTGATTTTTAAAAATAAAATATTACACATCAAATTGTAATACCATCCCAGACCTCAAGTCTCTCTCCAGAGGCAGCTGTTTTTGTGGATTTGGTGTATATGCAATTTACACTTTCATATCTTTTCTAAATACACATGTATCAATAAATGAAATATATTAATCTTCTGAATGTTTTTAAAAGTATATATAAATACTACCATACTGTATGTATCCTCTTTCAACTTGCTTTTTCAATTATTACCTGTAAATGCCGATTCTTACAGTCAAAGTTGTTTATTTTGATAAACATAAACATAAATGTATCACAATTAATTTGGTAATTCTTCAGCCATTGGGACTATTTCTAACTTTTCGCTTTTACAATCAATATTTCAATAAGCATCCTTGTAAGTGTGTCCTTGTGGACATTTGTACGAATTTCTCTAGGAGTTATACCTAGAAGTGGAATTCTTAGGTCATTTCTGACACCCATTTGCTCCTCAAGGGAATTTTATAAACTAGCAGTATATGACATAGCTGTGTAACTATAATCTTGCCATGCCAGTATTTGCCTTATTGTTGTTTTATTTATTTTTGGTCAGTATTATGGCTTATCTTCCCTTCTAAATTCCCTGGCTCCTAAGCAGTAACTCCACGGATCAGATGCCATCAGATCCCTCCCTGAGAACAACAACTCTCTGAGGTATTCTTTATTCACTTGGTCTCAACAAGTTTTGTTGTTGTTTTTGTCTTGGTAACTCTGAAGAATTATCCTTTCCCATTTGCTGCTACTCCTCTTCTATTCCAGGCTAGCTATGGTTAGTCATCATACAGAATCCTTATAGTTCTACTCTTGTCAAGTAGCCTGAGATCAAACATCACCAGCAGGTATCCCTGGACTGAATTCTTTTTCTTCCCTGCCAAAATGTGACCAGATTCTTCCTGATGCTCTCCGTAGTGCCTCATTTCCAGTTCCTGCTCTGCTTGCTTTCCCCAACAAGAGTACCATCGGATACTTATCTACATTCTTGTCACACTTCTTCTGTGCCCTAACAGGTCACTAGTCATTCTCTCACTTCTCCGTTCCCTTGATGTTTCCTAGACCCTCTTCCTCACCATAATCTGGCCCTCCCACAATGTTTAGCTGATTCATAATCTTTTCAAGGTCTGGATTTTTTTTTTTTTTTTTTTGGAGCCTCTGGGCCATGGCCCAGGAACAACAAGCTTTCCTCTGCTGCCTCCACCCACCTTTAGTCATCAACAGCAACCATGGCTTGGTGTATCCAGCCTACACAAACTCCTGACACTCATGTCTTGGCAGTTTAACTCCCTATGACTTCCAGGGGTGTTGGCCTTCTAACACCTGGATAAAAGATGTAATGTGGGTGGAGTGCACATACTGTGGTTCATCTCAGACCAGGCACTCCCTAGGAATGACAAATACCTCTAGGAGACTTCAGTTACCTGCCCCACCCACAGTCTCTAGAAGGAGCAATCTTATATTTCACATATCCCAGCTTCTTCCCCCTTTCCTTCCCCCACCCTCCCCCCACAGATGGATATCTGCTCAAACATGGCAAAGCCACTGAGTGGCCAGATACATATAATTTCTGTGGCCTGGTTTCTAAATATTATCTAGGCCATTGGTTTACTACCCTGGCTGAACATTAGAATCACCTGGGAAATTTTATAAACTTACCAATGCCCAAATACCATTTCTAAAGATAAATGGTTAATGTCCCAATGTGGGATAAAGTATATATATTTAATAACCTCCCTCCTCCAAGTGATTCTAAAAACAACCAGCACTGGGCGCCTGGGTGGCTCAGTTGGTTAAGCGACTGCCTTCGGCTCAGGTCATGATCCTGGAGTCCCTGGATCGAGTCCCGCGTCGGGCTCCCTGCTCGGCGGGGAGTCTGCTTCTCCCTCTGACCCTCCCCCCTCTCATGTGCTCTCGCTCTCAAATAAATAAATAAAATCTTTAAAAAAATAAAATAAAAACAACCAGCACTGAGAACTGAGAACAGAAAACAATCTAAAACATACAGTTTACTGTCTAATTAACATAACTTTAGGGGAGTCCAGCCCAGGAAGATGAAGTTCCAGATAATTTTATTGTTTGTTTCAAGAACTATGCCCCAAATCCATTTATGTGAACAGCAGACTACTCAACTAGCTCTCCTTACTCTTTCTTAGGACAATAGGTAAATTCATTACATTTATCAGAAGATTGTTTATTCAAGACTCTTAGAAACCCTTGCCCCTCTATGTTTACCAAACCTAAACTGTTATGTCACAAACTTATCCAATGTCAAGTTAGGCTCCAGCATTGAAAGACTTACCTTAAATTAGACCTCCAAATCCTCATATATATCCCACCCTTGCCTTCTCTATCTATGAGATGCTACTGAGACTGCCAAAATACCAGTCCCCCTTATTGTGTTAAGCAATAAACACTGCTTTCTTTTTTCAAGAGGTTACTTTGGTGGTCAACAGGTTATCTTGGTATCTCCAGGGAGTTGACAGCAGATAGATCACTTTCTGGGGCAATCTATTTTCTCTTTAATCTAAG
The DNA here is from genome assembly GCF_002201575.2 of Neomonachus schauinslandi. Taxonomy (NCBI): domain Eukaryota; kingdom Metazoa; phylum Chordata; class Mammalia; order Carnivora; family Phocidae; genus Neomonachus; species Neomonachus schauinslandi. The sequence continues at coordinate 75,587,527 of NC_058403.1, forward strand.
AGACCCAGAGACTATGGTCAGCTGAAGGTAGGTGCTAGACCTAAGAGGTATAGCCAAGGATCATGATCACAGCAGATTGTGTGCAAGATGAATATGTCAAGGAAGCTGGTAACAAAGAGGAGAATTGAACAAAAATATGCAGAGAGAAAAAGCAATGGGAAGAAGAGTGTGGCCCCTGAGTGATGGTCTTCTCAGTATCTGGCATTCTGCTGTATGTGAGGCCTCACTTGGAAATCTGGTTAAGTGCTTGTGGTATTATGTCAGGACAGGTAACTGCCCCTGTATGTATTTACTGATTTTTGCTGCTTTACTAAGAAGTCCTAATTGTCAATTACTGATGTATCAAGAAGGGGAAAAAAAATATGTCACTCTCCCTTCCTCACAGATGACAAAGAGTTTCAAGTTTCCCTACATCAAATAAGTGTGCCTATATCTGCTGAGTCAAGGGGTGAGTACTTCTGAGCTGGACTGGAACACATTTGTATATCCTGAGCTGAGAAAGTGGAGAGTGGTACCACCCCTTCCCACCACAAAGACTATTGCCCACCTACTCCTTGATTTGACCTAGTCTTTGTTCCCTGCAATCAAAATCTATTATTAAAATAATAATCTTATTGTTATAGGGTAGGCAGAAATTTCTAAGGCACTTTATAAAGATTGACCTTAAGCTTGAAAATAACCCTAGTAAGTAAATGTAGTCATCTCCAATTTACCAATAATTAAATGGATGTCCCATTTTATAACTAAAGTTGAGCTTGAATAACTTGCGCAAAGTCAGATAGCAAGGTGAAGGCAGAATAAGTCTAACCAATTCCCCAGTCCCCACATTACCATCCATACCTTCACAGGCTGCTCATCTCACTAGGACAGAAGTGGGTAGGATAGTAGTTGCACAAGAGCACATACCCAAAGCTCCAACATGCCTCCCACAGCAGTTTGTAAAACTGTGCTATGGGGAGGAATTCATGGAGAATTATGAGGGTTGATAGAACTTTATTTTTCATAGCTTAAAACATCCCAAAAGTTTCAGATCTGATGAAACTAAACAAATGGAATATTTTGGCTTAAAAAGAAAAAAAAAACAAACAAAAAAATGAGAAATTTCTTCACTATTACTTTCTCTTAATGATTATTAATGTTTTTAGCAGCTGCCTCTACAACTGCAGGAAGTACCCACTTGAAAAAAATATTCAGTTGTTTTTGAATGTCAAGGAAAGCATTTTTTTTTTTCAGTTAGGGTGCCTTTCAGTCCCAGTTAACTATATTAATATAATTAATTATATTCTTTTTAAAGATTTAATGTAATACTAGGACTTCTTTATGAATCAAAAGAAAAAATAATGTAATTGCACTACATTCAAGTCTATTGTAGTCTTTTATCCATAATCATTGTAAGTACTACAAGGCAATTAGAATTAAAGATTATTTCTGATTTTATACCTCTCAATGCTAATACTCAACAGTTTCATCATCTAGCCAATATGATCAATTGTGAATTTCCATTTTCTCTCTTTGAGGTTTAAAGCATAATGATCAGCTAGAATTATCTAACAGCAATGGGAGCCATGGTTACCTACATTTTTTACACTGATATTGTTTCAATAAATTACCACATGGAATGATTATAAAGATATTTGCTTTTCTTTCTGAGCACAATCTGGTATCATTAAAGATCTAGTAGAATCCAATGTTTCTTTAGTCTGTTTTTGTTACAAATTCTTATGGCTTTAATAGGAAAATATTGGCACAGCCATGTGTAAACTGTGCATATTTCTGTGCTCTTTTAGAGCTTTCAGAGACACGTTTGCTATTCAGGCTTAATCCGTTCATTCATCTACCTCAGTAAAGTTGATCATCTACTGACACTATTTATTTTTGAGTGTCCAGCCATCCTATCTGTCCTGTCCATTTGTTCATCCATCAAACATGCTTGGGAAACAAAAATAAATAGATCGAACTCCCTGGCTTGAAGAGTTAAAGGGGAAGACATGCACAGAAACACCTATTTGTAGGAACATGATACATGAATTTGGGAACACAAAGAGACAGAATTCATCTATGGTATTTTGGAAATACTGGGGAAGACATGCTTAATACTGACAGGATAAATTAAGAAAAACTTGTGAGGGAAATGTTAGTCAAGTTGAATTTTTCTTATTTTTTAGTGTCTAATTTTTTCACTGAGGTATAATTAGCATGTAACATTATATTAGTTTCATGTCTACAACAGAATGATTTGACTTTTGCCTACATTGTAAATGATCACCAAAGTAAGTCTAGTAAACATCTGTCACCGTATATAGTTAGAAAATTTTATTTTCTTGTGGTGAGAACTTTTGAGATCTCCTCTCTTACCAACTTTCAAGTATGCAATACAATATTATGAACTACAGTCACCATGCTGTACATTACTTCCCCATGACTTATTTTCTAGCTGGAAGTTGGAAAGAGAAATAATAACAGTTAACATTTACTGAGTTCTTAGGACAAGCCAGACATGTTTTAAGATTTAACATCTACTAACTCATTTAATCATCTCAACAACCTTATGATTTAAGTAGTAGTATTGTCTCATTACCTCATTTAACCTATATTTTAAATGTGGGAGATTGCACAGTAGTTAAACAATTAGCCTTTGTCACTTGGCCAGGTAACACAGGAAATTAGGATGGGATTTTCCCTGCTTTATTTTGACAAAGGGGCCGATAAGATAAGTATTAGTTACCAAAGTATAAGACAAACCCCTTCCTATCAATTCATTTTATTTTTACATGAAATGATACCTGGGTTATGGAATCTCTTGGACAGCGGAAAAAAAAAAAAAAACACTGGGAGAGAAGGTGTGATCATGGGATTTTCAGAGACTCTTCTTTGGAAATAGGTTGTTATGCTCTAAATCTTTACCCCATCCGTTTGGTGTAGGGAGGCTGTGAACTTCTTACTACAAACATAGGGGGAGGGATTTCAAGACAATAAATAAAAGAGCTTTAGAATGTGTTCTCAAAAATAGGGCATTGCAAAGTACTGTGCCTGTCTCTGTCCTGAGAAAGCTTTATTAGGTTGTAAACTAGGAATTCTAAAGAACAAAAGCAGGCCTAGCTTTGGGGGTAGGGCCTGGAGAGGGCTTCTGCACTGTGATCCATCACTGCCCAATGGCTAAGGGATGCTTGAATTTTTCCAAGGGTCAGATAAGGGTCACGTGAAAGAAAGCCAGCAAAGAGTCTGTCCAAAGGGTCCTGTCCAAAAGGGTTGCCTGGAGGAGGGAGAGGCAAGAAACTATCTGTGTCACCCTGGAAAACCAGGTGCAGAAGAAAGAATTACAGATAACCACCTGGAACAGAGGTGTCCAGGGAATTTAAGAGAGTGATCCAGCAAAGAATCTCCTCAGAATTCACAAAAACTTCATCAGGAGAAAGATTTAAATCTTATTATTCATATCCACAGAGCAGAAAACACCCCATCAAGTAAAAAAAAAAAAAAAATGTCCTGCTTGTCATCTTTCCTTTTTTTCTTGCTTAGACTCCAATAGGAAAAGAAACCTGGAAACAGCTAATAAGTGAAAAAGCCAGAGCAGAAGGACCTCGTCACCCTCATTCCCTTCCCCACCACAGTCCTCCAGCCTGAAGTAGCCCAGAACTTGGCCAGGAGAGCAGTAATCAGCTGTTCTGTCAGGTGCAGGAATTTGGCTAGTATCTTGGACAGACATTATAGTATCTAAATCCAGACTATGTTTATACTGAAAGTAACCATAAAACTATAACCTAAGAACTGAAGCCATGGGGCCTATGGATGTTCATCCAAGGCCTGGGAAGAGTTACACCACTGATTAAAATTTAAAGAATAGTGGGAGACACACATGCAGTTATATTTCACTGATGTCATGAGTTCAACAAGCAAGGGATACTAGTAAAAGTTAAAGTCATTGTTTCCAACTGTCCTGGTCCCTGGAAAAGAGACAGGTCTCCAGATGTTCATAAGGGCAACATCAAATGGTAACTCTTGATGAATTTCCATGTTTCCATAAGTCTGGCTTTTTTATCTAAAAATTCTTTTTATCAGAGAAGGAATTTTGAACACCGAACTAGGATTAGAGCATCTCAGTTAAGCCTCTTGTACATCTTTTAAATAATTTAACATCTCATCCGTAAAGTAGGACAAAAATCACTGTCTTGCCTACCTTATAGGATTATTTTGAAGAGCAAACAAAAATAAAATTTGGTAGTTTACACAATGCAATGATGTGTGTGTGTATACCCATATGGACAAAACTTAAAATAGAATTTGAAATAAAAATAAAAGGTAGACTGCATCAAAAACTAATGATGTAATGTATGGTGATTAACATAACATAATAAAATTAAATTTTAAAAAAAGGTAGAAAAATATGCAAATATAAAATTATATGCAAATTAAAATACCCCCCGACACAAAAGAACACTATCTATGTATTGTCCATGGAGAGATATGTGCATATACATAAATGTGCATACATTCAAGACACGTGTGTGAATGTGGATGAGGAAAATAGAGAGAACTTAATTTTAGCCAGAGGGTGTTCATTCCTTTTTTATAAAAATGACAAAATGTTAACAGTTATTAATACCAGGCTGTGAGAACTCATAAATTTATGTTTTTCTTTGTACTTTTTTGCATTTTTTGGAAACTTTTTTTTTTAATAAAATCCAGAATCACAAAAATACACATGAAGAATGAATTAGGAAACAGATGTGACAGTGGTGGGCAAACTGTAAAAAGCTTTAAAAACCTAAAGTAATGTTTCAAATACATTGTAACTTAAAAAAACATTTTTATTATTTATGTAAGTATAGTTGACATACAATGTTATATTAGTTTCAGGTGCATAATGTAGTGATCCGATAATTCCATATGATACACAGTGCTCACCGTGATAAGTATAGTCACCTTCTGTCATCATGCAATGTTATTACAATATTATTGACTGTATTCCCTATGCTGCGCTTTTCATCTCCATATCATAAGGTTTTAATTTTGAGAGTTAAGCAGTGTCTAGGCTCTTTTTACATTCCATTATAAGAAATAACAAATAATAGGAAAAACCCTGAAATATATGCTTTAAGTGACTAGTTGACAATTTGAGTGAAAAGTATTTTAATTGCAAAGGTTCATATATCATCTGTGATTTAATCAAGTCTGGGAGTCTGTGCCATGCAAATATTAGTCCAAATGTCTAAGCATGGGCCTTTATTTTTGAAAGCTCTTTTCTGAGCTCAAATCATGAAAAATAATTCAAATTTTATAATTAAATAGCATGCCCTTTCTTCTGTTTGTAAGAATAATACAAGATTTGTGGAAGATTCATAAAACACAGGAGCAAAGTTTTAAAAAATTAAAACAACTTATAATTCACTTTCCAGAAATGATAATTTCATTCAGGTATTTTTTCTATAAATATACAGCTGTTATTAGTGTTTCAGAAATGCTTATGTGTTTTGTTCTTACCTCAGCTCTGACACCTCTCATTCCATTTCCTCGAAAGCATGCTCTTACTATGGTTTTCCAGTGTATGTTGACACCATCATTTATCTGACATTCTCCTCTTGATGAACAGACAGGTTATGTTCAATTTCTTAATACTAGGTATAACATTCCAATGGATATCCTTACTTATAAATAATTTTGCATGTTATTGGCCACTTTTCCTTAGAATAAGCTCCTTAGTGTATTATTATTAAGGAAAGGTAAAACCTTTCTAAGATATTAGAAATAATCTGACAAATTGTTCCTTTCCCAAAAATTAAAGTCCAGGTCCACAATCCCTTATCCATAGAGTTATATATGTTTTGGAATTTAGAAATTTGGGGATTTTAGAATGATAATAGGTTGCATTAACCATATGGTAGGCAACATCCTTCCTCAGGTATAGAGAACTACATCCAATCAAACATGTTAATATTTCCTTAGCAAAATGCATTTATTCTCATTAAGTAAAATAAATAAAAACTATAAGTAGCCTGTTTTCAGTTCCAGTCTGTTTTGCTACCAAAAAGCTCCAAAAAAACTTTTAAACTTTGGAAGTGTAGGTAAGGGATTGCAGATCCGCACCAATTTATACTCCTTTCCAGTGTGGATGAGAATGGTAATTCATACAATTTTTAGCCACTATTACTTTTAAATTTACAATTTGATAGGCAAAAAGAGACAATTTTAAACACGTCAACACTTTTTAAAATGCTACTCATTTGCATTGTCTTTCTTTTGGTATCCTTATTATGTCTTTTGGTCTTTTACAGTTAAAGCATTCATCTTATTGATTTATAAGAACTCTTTATATTAAAGATAATAATACTTTGTATGTGATATACATTGAGATTTTTTCCAGAGTCGATTATTTATATTTAATTTTAACATTTAAAAATATGTAGTTAAATCTACTAATCTCTTACTTTGTAACTTAGTTGCTTTTAGATTTCTGAAATTTCTCCCCACTTATACATCAAATATTGACTTTTATTTTTTCTTGTTCCCCTTTTGGCTATAGATTTTATTTTTAACTTTGATTCTGTTGGAATTTTATTTGGTATATGTTTGATAAAAGGGAGGGATTTTATATTCCTATTAAAAATGGAGCTATTTCAGAAGATCTTTGGAATTCAATCTTAGGCTATATTGGTATGTGTGTAAACCAGAGCCCTCCCTCAGGTGTTTGATTTTTAATTGGTTTAATGGAAAAAGAATGCTCAACAACAAAACTTGAATGCACAGGTGTAAAATATTTGCAGATGTAAATTCTCACAATTTGGCATCATTTAAAATACTTGCGTGGTTTTTTTTTATTTTTTATTTATTTGAGAGAGAGAGAATGAGAGACAGAGAGCACGAGAGGGAAGAGGGCAGAGGGAGAAGCAGACCCCCTGCCGAGCAGGGAGCCCAATGCGGGGCTCGATCCCGGGACTCCAGGATCATGACCTGAGCCGAAGGCAGTCGCTTAACCAACTGAGCCACCCAGGCGCCCAAAAATACTTGTGTGTTTTAATTCAAATTATACTTTATGTTTTGCATGGATATGATTTAACTAAGTATGGATAACAATAAAAATTCCAACTCCACACAAAATGTCAAAAATCGATGTTGATCCTTTCCTTCCAACACCTACTCTTAGCTTGCCCTAATTTTTGTGTTTTCTATTATTATTAATATCGTCTGACTTAGGTTGAGTTCTCAGAATCAAAGATGTGAGTACAAGTAGTATGTTTGAGAGGTGATTCCAGGAAGAACGGGAAGGGAAGAGGTGAAGGGAAACAGTGAAGGGAAGGAAGCCAGTGAAGGATGTGTTATGGAGCACATTACTGTGGTGGCCAGTTGAGGCTCATTTCTACTGGAGACATCTCATAGAATGGAGAACATATTTGAGTTTTATCACAACCAAAAGCTAATTTTGCTCTTCTTTCCTTCCCTTCACCACATCCTACTTTTGGCCTGTAGGACCTTTTTTTTTTTTAATTAATTTTTATTATTTTTTTTTCGTAGTACCATGTTCTAAGCAATTGCATAAACTATCTCAGGAATATCTCCTCTTCCAGGGGTCCAGGGTCTCCGTACTTCATACAATTGCTTTTCATGCTTCAGTCTAATCTTCTAAATGCACAACTGCTATGTGCGAGGGCTTCAATTGATGGCCATTCTTTTTCAATAGAATATAAACCTTGAGAATCAATGGCCTCCGAACATTACTGTCATCTCTCCTTTTTAGCTATATCTTACTGCTTCTCATAACATATGGTCCAAGAAAACTGGGCTCCTTTCTATTTCCAAAGTATGCTCCATGTTTTCTAAAAATGTACATCTTGTCATATTCTTTTATCTCCCTAGAATGCTGTTATCTCTCCCTAATATCACTGTATTGAAATCCTAACCCATCCTACATAGTTCAGCCCAAATATTCCCTCTTTCATGAAGTTCTCTGGTACTCCTAAGCTGGAAATAATATGGTCTTTGGAATTTCTTAAAACACAAGTCATCTTTTACTTTGAACTGTGTTTGCTTTTATGACTCCTAGGTTGTTTTTTTGGGGGGACAGGGTCTATTATTTATTCTTTCATTCTCCATTAAGTCAAGTAAGTCCCTGGAGCATAACAGACACATAAGAGATATGTATTAATTCCATGTAGTTGCTATGAATCTTGCTAAAGACAAAGAACTCAGAAACAAGAACTGTTTTCAAATATCATCAGGATATCAAGCAAATGGACCTTTTTCTTTTGTCATAGGGATGATGAAAAAAACTGATGGAAGTTGCAGGGGCCATGGATATTGAAAAAGGGGCCTTTCTGGAGTTTTTTAGGGTATATATCAGATGAATATTTGTTACCTTTTTATTGATTGATTGATTGGCTCCTTCAATTAATTAGTCAACTGACTGCATTGATATATGTTAAGCACTGTTCTAGTTTCTGGGTATATAATGGTAAACAAAATATCTGATTCCTTCCTTTGGGGAGCCTGTGATTTACTAAAGAAGAAACATGAAAACCAAACAAAAGCATGTACACTGTAGTCAGTGCCATGAAGAAAAATGGCAGTGTGCTATACAATAGATTATGACATGGATTTAGTATTAAAAAGGGGATGGGGTGACTGGGTGGTGGGCATTGGGAAGGGCACATGATGTGATGAGCACTGGGTGTTGTGCCCAACTGATAATCCTTGAATGCTACATCAAAAACTAAGGATGTACTGTATGTTGGCTAATTGAATTTAAATTAAAAAATAATTAAGGTAAATTTTATTGTGAGAAAAAAAGAATACATTCTGGCAAATGGAAAAAAAAAGGAAACAAAAATCCATCTGAGAATGTAACATTTAAGTTAATAACTGAGGAATGGGGGAAAATTCCAAAGAGAGAGAAAGAGAGTATTATGGGGAAAGCATCTGAGATCTGGACAAGGTTAAGAAAGTAAAAGGTGTTCTGTAAAAATAGAATAGTAAGTAGGAAAAAATTTTGCAAGAGGTAAGGCTGAGTTTGGCATTGGCTAGATCATACATTACCTTGTAGAAAAATAAAAGATTTTATATTTTATCTCAACTACAGTGGGAAATCATTGAAGAATATTAAGTTGAGGAATGACATGATCATATTTACATTATTTTAATAGATCATTTGAGCTGTTGTATGGAGAACAAATTGGAGATGGACAATCATGAAAGCTGGAGACCAGAAAGAAGGCCATTGCAATTTACCAAGTGAGAGATGATGGTGGTTTGCTCTAGAGTGGTGGCCTGGACTAAAGAGAAAAGGGGTGAATTAAAGATATGTTTTTAATTTTGAATGGACAAAGCTGAATAATTAGCTACTGAGTATGAAGAAAAGTAGATTTCACGAATAATTTTAAGTGTTTTGGTTTGAGCAATTAGGTGGATATTGGTGGGCTTAATGATAGAAAATGAGAGAAGTCAAAGAGATTGAGAGGAGAGGCTTGAGATAAAGAGATACTTCCTCTTGTCTCTGGGGTTTCAAAAACAATTCAGTCAGATCTACCCAGTGGCTCTGTCTTTGTTGTCTCAAGTTTCTCCAATTTGCCTTCTAGGTGTAAAACTATTGTTCAGAGTCCATCCCTGACCCTTTGTTGAATTTCCACTGTGTTTATTTATTTATTTATTTATTTATTTATTTATTTTTTAAGATTTTATTTATTTATTTGAGAGAGAGAATGAGAGAGAGAGAGCACATGAGAGGGGGGAGGGTCAGAGGGAGAAGCAGACTCCCTGCTGAGCAAGGAGCCCGATATGGGACTCGATCCCCGGACTCCAGGATCATGACCTGAGCCGAAGGCAGTCGCTTAACCGACTGAGCCACCCAGGCGCCCCAATTTCCACTGTGTTTAGATCCATCTTCAGACTCTACAGGCCTGCTGGATGCAGATTCAGATCCTTTGCTCATCTTGATCTATAGCCTAAAAGTAAACAATATCCTCTTCCACGGAAATCTGAGCATACCAAAAATGAAATGGAAAGTAAAAGCAAAGCAACTTCCAGCATCTTGAGCAGTTGAATGATACTGATATTTTCAAATTTGAACCTTGAGAAATTTTCTGTATGTTTTCTTTGTCCTCAGGAACGTCTTCTGCCCACATCTTTGCTGGACTTTCATGGGGATATATTGGTTGGAAGTGTGGCATATTCGAAGGTAAGGTTTTTCAAAATTTCAAAGCTGCAGTATTTTTTTTTTCCTAATGCATTATGTGCAAATAAACTCCAAGAGCTCTGGCTGAAGTGGTAGCAGGGGTTCTAAAAGGTCTCAGGGATTGTACAGCACCTGTAAAGATTTCACAGTTTGCAGTTCAATGATATTTTTAAGGAAATCAACAAGGCAAAGTTTAAAAGTCAACATTGATAAGGTAATTTGCCCCAGGAAAACAGCCTTGTCTACAAAAGTGTTGTTTTCATGCTAGTTCACTCACCGAATCACTGTATGTTTGTATACTAACACGTCACTTTTCAATCTAGGCCTAAAGGTCTTTAGCAGAATCAGGGATCTGCACTAGAGGATTTTAAAATGTTCCCTCATCCTAGAACATCCTGTGAGTTTAACTACGCAAGTTTGTCTCTGATTCGTGCTCATGATACCCTCTTCAACTTTCCTTTTGAGTGTAAGGCAGTGTGTGGTTGCAAGGGGAAGGGGGGTAGTGGGAAGTTTGTATATGCATGGTAGTAGGAGGCTGTGTGAGTTGGCTTGCCACATCAGAAAGCTAGGCACCGAAATCTCATTCACTGACTTAGTTCCGGGTTTACTGTGGGACTGAGGATAAGGCAAATCCTCGGCTCTTGATCTGTTTCATCATCAATAAAATTTGAGAAGTTTTGATCTATATTCATGGGAAAAAGAACAGAGATTATGAGTAAATACATAATTTGTCCTCATTGTTCTGTCCTTAGAATGTCAGATGAGAAGCCCTCCAAAGAAGAATGTCCCTGTAGAAAAAAATGAATAAATGTAAAAATTTATCCTTGGCCCTTAATATCCTCAAGACTTGTCAAAAAGCCTTAGTATTGGGGCGCCTGGGTGGCTCAGTTGGTTAAGCGACTGCCTTCGGCTCGGGTCATGATCCTGGAGTCCCGGGATCGAGTCCCACATCGGGCTCCCTGCTCGGCGGGGAGTCTGCTTCTCCCTCTGACCCTCCTCCCTCTCATGCTCTCTGTCTCTCATTCTCTCTCTCTCAAGTAAATAAATAAAATCTTTAAAAAAAAAAAAAAAAAAAGCCTTAGTATTATGGCATAATTTTCCAAGGAAAGGGATATAGGTTTTGCCAATTAAATGAGGCAGCAAATGTAATACAAGGATTAACTCCTGTTTTCATCCGTTATCCTACAATAATACAGAAGCAGATCCCTAGAGAATTTCAAATTTTGTGTGATAGAATCTGAGGTCTGGCAGTCTTTTCGGTGGAGAGTGTAGAAGTTAGTTTGTTTTCCTGTGGGTGTATGAGGAATGAAGTGAGGGGAAAAATAGAGGAAAGGGATATTCGACAGAAACTCTTATATCCCCAAATTTGAGAATCATTTTGGTTATCTCTTAAAGTGCAGCAATACTTCTAGAAAGTTAAATATATTGTTTTAATCGAACTGTTTCCCTACTCGCTAAAGTTTTCCATACTGAGGGATATCAGATGGGATTGTGGAAAAAGGGGAGGGACTGATAAGTTTGAAATATCTAGTCCCTGGGTATGGGTGAGCAGGGTTATCTTTAGTTTGCTAAAATCTGTTCTGGGGGTGAGTGAGATCTTGAATCTTCCACTTGGCAGTATAAGCCAAAGCCCTTACATAGGGAATGTCCAGGAGTCCAGACCAGGTGGGGAGATAATATCTATCATCCTACATGTGTGGAAGGGCTTTTAAAATGATGAAGTGCTACAAAAATTAAAGTGATGTTATTTTCTGAAAAACAGTGATTATTGTCTATGAAATGACCATTCTTTTTTTCTAAGGACTTTTTTTTTTAAAGATTTTATTTATTTGTCAGAGAGAGAGAGTACAAGCAGGGGGAGCAGCAGGCAGAAGGAGAAGCAGGCTCCCCGCTGAGCAAGGTGTCCAATGTAGGACTCGATCCCAGGACGCTGGGATCATGACCTGAGCTGAAGGCAGATGCTTAGCTGACTGAGCCACCCAGGCGTCCCTGAAATGACCACTCTTAAATCAAAAGAAACACTTCTAACTCCTTAGAAGATCAGCTTCAGTCACTGCAATATTTTTAATGAGGAGGATTCTTTATCTTTTGAGAGTACACTTGACTTCAGGAAGCATCTACGCCACCTGAAGTTGATTCCAGGAAATAGGATAAGGAAGGTTCTTTTTTGGTAAAAATTCAGTTTTGATTATAAAATAATATGCAAAGTATCTCTGCAAGTCCTTCCCAAAGCATTGGTGTCAAAATGGGATCAGCATGTGGCATCCCAGGGTGTCTCCTTTGAAGGAAATTGACTATACACTTTCTTTTATGTTTACTTTAACAAATCAACCTATGATTACAGTTTGTGTGGTAAAGCCCGAGGTCTGGCAGTCTTTAAGAGGCCAAATGCAAGTTAGTGGCCCACATTTTTTTGTGTATATATTAAGATCGAAGTGGGGAAAAAAATGGAGATTTTATTTATACAACTTGCATCATCAAGTAAGAGGAAGAAGTTATCTAAAAAGTTTTTAAGCATATACATGTATATTTTTACTGTACCTTAAAAGTAATTATTAAAAGTTTGAGAGTGGTTTGAAGATAATGTTAATTTTTAAATATAAATTGTCTTGGGCGCCTGGGCGGCTCAGTTGGTTGAGCGACTGCCTTCGGCTCAGGTCACGATCCTGGAGTCCCGGGATCGAGTCCCGCGTTGGGCTCCCTGCTCGGTGGGGAGTCTGCTTCTCCCTCTGACCCTCCTCCCTCTCATGCTCTCTGTCTCTCATTCTCTCTGTCTCAAATAAATAAATCAAATCTTTAAATTGTCTTATCCTCTGAAAGTAAATTGGTCCAGGTCCGTTTACTACTTACATTCTGAACTCTACACGGTGGTAAAGGAGTCAGATTCAGTAAAAGAGGATTTAAGATATCAGTTTGACTAATTATTTATTAAGTTTGTTTTTGTTTTTGTTTTTGCTTTTGTTTTTTACTTGAGCCACTTCATCACTGCATGTGTGTCTCACCTTCTCCATTTATCAAGTGGATTTGGAAAGTAGGGTAGCTGTCCCTCTACTCCTTTATTTTCCCTCAATCCTGGATTCTCTTCATGATTCCTTCCTATGGGTAAAGACAGACGACAGAAGGAGAATACACGTGCTGGACAGACTGAGCAGGAGGTTCCCCAGGAAGCTGGGGCATATGGATCAACTCTGCAGTGCCTGGAATTGTTACTACGCTACGGGTTGTCTCAAAACATTTACACCAGTCTCCTGCTCTACTCGCTGAGGTTGGCTGATATTTCTAGGCAAAATCAACAAGCTCTCAGTAAGCTGAGACTTTTAATGAGCCCCAGGGAGCTTGGAAATTTGCTTGGGAACCAAAGTTTAACTTTCTCCCAGAAATAGATGTGGGGAGAGGGGAAGTAATGCTTTAGGGGACTATGAGAAATGTAATGACATTGTATTTTCACAATGAAAGAAGCAGAGCACACTTAGAGCTGAAAGGGATTTCAGAGGTCTTGTTCTCTACCTTCCTTCACTGTTGGGGGTAAAAGAGGCCCACGATATCACACTTAGTTCATGGCCGAGCCATAACGAGATGGGGGGGCGGCATTCTGATTTCCTGTGCAGGCTTATTTTATGTGCATGTCTCTTTTGAAATACAAATTCATTCATTTTGTTCACTCATCCAAATAGCATTTTCTAAAACACAGACATGGTGTTGAGATCTAGTAAATCTCTTTCTTCCCAGGAGACTAAGAGGATGATGATCATGCGGTATCTCTTTGAGTATGTTTCCATTTGGGCAATCTGAACATGGCCAGCTACTGCGAATGAAAGGTGATTTGGAAGCGAACACAGCAGGAGTGGACTGGAGATGGGACAGCATGGTTAAAGAAACCACCAGGCAGGCACCCAGCCAGGCTGGCGAGGAGGAACAGGTGGTCAGATGATCAGGAAGCTGGAATCTATTTTCAGGGGAGTTAAAATGAGTAGTGAAGTCAGAATCTAAAGTATTTAGGCATGATGAGTGACAAGTTCCCCAGCAGAGGCACACTGTTGATTTTAAAAGGGTACTGCCAGTGTTTTTGAAGGAATTCCTTAAAATCATGATGACAAGCAAAATAATCAATTTTAAGATATACTTTTGGTATTTTAGCTTTGATAATTTTATTTTGATTACCAGGTTTTTTTGAAGAATTTGAAAGTTTCTGTGGAGAACAATTTCTTTATTCAAAAATAAAGCAAAACTATTTTTCTTTCTAACCTTTTTCTCAAATACATATATATGAGAAAATATACACACATACATATATACATATATATGCAGTTTTCTCTGTATCTAATTTCCTTTTACTCTATAGGTGATAGTAAATCAGACGGGTTGTTAATCTCTGTGTCTACAAATGAGATTTTGGTAAAAGATGCACTAATTTTTATATATATTTAAACTAAAAAAGGTATATGTGATATCCTTACAAGGATTTATCCTAGATGTGCCAAGACAAGGCTGTTAATGAGATGCTGAGATTTCTGGGGCTACGGTGGGAAAGGACTATATATCTTCTTGAGACTTGGAGAGGCCTTATGCTACAGCAGGTTGGATGGGTTGCTTGTACCTATCAGATACTAGAGAACGGAACAGAAGAGGCTCAACAGTCCTGGTGGAGGCACATCTAGATTTTATCCAGAGAAGTGGGGATGCTAGCATGCAGGTACCACAAGTCTGACCAGTCATGATGCAGACATTGTTAGAAATGTCCTAAAAGAAGGAAATAGTGATGTGGACAAAACAGACTAGAATAAAGAGAGAGACAGGCACCTAGCTCTAGAATTAGGGACTTTTAATAGCTCAGGCTTTATTGCCTTAATATTTGGCACTTTTTATTTCCCTGTGATCCCAACAGAAGATGATCTGGAGGCTACCAGAAGGTTGGAGAAGTTGACTAGAACAAAGCTTCTGTTGGCAGGTGCTAAAAAGAATTCATGTCTGGAAACTCTAACAGGAAAAGAAAGGGATCGTGAGGATGGTGGGCTCTGGACTCAGATTCAAATCCTGCCTCCATAACTCATTTCCTCTGTGGACTTTTTTAACAAACAAATGAAAACAACAAAAAGCCAACTTTTTCTACCCAAATGTCTTTGTATAGTTCATATAATATTATATCCTTAGCTTCTCCCCATCTCCTGACCCCAAGGATCAAATAAAACCACAAAATGTACCCGGCTCAGAAACCTCAACTGGTATTAGTTGAACCCAAATGAAAGTCTAATGCTATAAGGGAATTTAGTGATCCTTTACCAGCCAAGTAAAATCTTTATATTTCTTCTAGTGTGTTCCATATACAACTTTCCATCTAGTTCCACGGCAGCCTATGTTTTTGCTGGAAATGGGTACAAGCTACGATTCAATGTGAAGTGGTCTTGTCCATCCTTTCCCCCACGAAGCTGAGGCCGGAGAGACGAGAACACCAACAGCTCTGCTGCAGCCAGGATGGGCCCCAGTGCAGAGCATGTACTTGGAGGCCACTGAGAGCAAGCACTTTGGTGGACCAGAATTAGGGACAAAGAATCAGCAAGCAAGACATGAAACTCAGCCAGGTGACCATCATCAGGGGTAGCTGTAAGACGAGACAGAGGGTACCACAGAGGAGCAACGAAGCTCACCCCCCAGGATTCTGTCAACAAGAACGAAGTCCTGGTTCAGGCAGGTTACTAGCATTAGTGATGTGTGACAGCTGGAAACAGGGGCTTGGTTTAGGAAGAATCTCAGTTACAGAGAGCAGGAGCAAGGTGGGGCCCCATTTCAGAGAAACGGAGCTGATCATTGTTCTATTTAGATAAGTAGAATGTTGGAGGGGAGTCCTATTTTCCTCACCTGTCTTGCTGCAGGCACTTCTAGAGTAGTGCTTCAGAAGTTCCCTAGCTGAGAGTAGGCAGGTAGGTTTGATTTGAGGGTGTGGGTGGCAAAAGTAATAGAAAGACCATTTACTGCATATTAAAACCCACATCTCCAAACCTGCTTTTCAGCGATAAAAGTTAATATTTGGGTCTTTATTGCTTCCACTTCTGCATCTACTCAAGTGGTTCTAAAATTGAAGTTGGAGAATTGATTAATTATCAACCCTAATATCCCAACAGCAGAGGACATGGCTTCAGTTTCTAAACTAGATTTCAAGGGCCCAGCAGGCCAGTAGGAGAAAGTGGGGCTGACTTTTTCATGGGAGAAAACCTCCTTGGATTACTGCATGACTGGGCCCAGATTCAGTCTCAAGAGCTTGCAGCAGGGCTGAGCCTGAAATGTGGGATCAAGGAGCCCCCGGTACGGAGAACTCAGAGAAGGAGATGGGAAGGGGGTCTCAAAGATAGGCAGGACACGAGGATAATCTCAGAATAATGGATCACCCATACGTACAGAGTAATCTCTCCCAGAATTTCTCATGAGTAAGTTTTTCTTTGGGTCCCTGCAGTGATCTGGCATCTCTTCCATAGGAATGAATTAAGACCTATTTACTCTCATAGTCATGACTGTTGCTACATGCATTGTTGTCACCTGTCAAGTTGAATTCAGGGTCATATTCAGCCTCTAACAAATACATGCAGTTTTTTTCTTTTTTATTAACATTTCATGTATTATTTGTTTCAGGGGTACAGGTCTGTAGTTTTACATACACACACACGCACACACACCCTATGTCTGTATTTATTTTGCAAAAAAAAAAAAAAAAAATTGTATGAGTTTGTGACTCTAGCTGAATGAGGAACATACAACAAAATCTGTGACTAAAGAAAAAATGTGCTTTGTACAAGTTTAACCAAAGCAGAATTTTGACAGGAGCTATGCAGACTTTTGAGTAACAGGGAGAGGCAACACAATACAGCAGGAGAGACAGTAAATAGGCTTCAGCCCTGGCCCTGTAACTTGTAAGCTGGCACCCTTTGGCAAACCGTTCTTTTAGAAGTCTCATTTTTCTCACTGGTAAAATTATAATACGAATGTCTTACTCAGAAAGAGCCCTGAAAGTGACATGTCTAAATGTTTGTGAAAAGAACTGGCAGAACACCCAGCACACAGGATATACCCAATTCTCTTGATTTCATTCTGAATTGTGTTTTTAGCTTAAATTATTTTGGGAATAATTAGCATTCTTACTTCACTTTTTTCTTGTTCAACTAAAATGCGAGTCTCCCAAGGAATGAGTTTAGAATGTCTGCATGACAGGAGTGCGGGGACTGAGTGTTTGCAGTGTTTTGTTTGATTTGGAATTGCAGAGCTCAATCAGGAATTAAGGTAAACGCAGGGACAGAGCTATTAAGGAAATTAGAAGGGAACAGACAGTCCTGGAATGTGGCAACTCTTGTTTGATTTTAAATGTAAGTTAAATATTAATTTTTCTAAAAAAAAAAAAAAAACCCTCTTTCTCCATGGAGGCCTTTTTTTTCTTTCGCTGATAGATTGTTGGTGGCTTGCCTCTCACGCTAGCTTATTTGGAGGAAAAAAAAAGTCTTCAGATGATCCTATTTGCGTAAGAAAAAAGTCTTCCAGGGGCGCCTGGGTGGCTCAGTTGGTTAAGCAACTGCCTTCGGCTCAGGTCATGATCCTGGAGTCCCTGGATCGAGTCCTGCGTCAGGCTCCCTGCTTGGCAGGGAGTCCGCTTCTCCCTCTGACCCCCCACCCCTCTCATGTGCTCTCTCTCAAATAAATAAATAAAAATCTTTAAAAAAAAGAAAAAAGTCTTCCAAATAGCTCTCTTTTTGCCAGCATGAACAGCATGAACAGGGTTGGGTTGTTGCATAGTGAGAATTATTCCTTTCATTTTAAAGGAATCAGAGATATTTGGGACAAGCAAGAGCCCTGGTTACACATGATCAAAATAAGTAAATATTAGATTTGCTTTATGGAAAGGGTTGATTAAGTCTCCTGCTGAAGTCTGAGGACACTTTTTATTGTTCCATCATGATTTTGAAGGAAAGAGAGAAGTCAGCTTTGAAAAACTATGCTGATTTGGAGAAAATAAGAAGAATCTGAGGATCTCCTCTTTTCTGAATTCCTTCCTGCTGTTGGAGGTTCCCTAAAGCAAGTGGGTATGATGATGCTGTCAACTTGCAAACAGAAGTCAAAAGGAAATTCAAGCTTCTGTCAAGATTCATTCCAAATATAATAAAAAAGGAAGTGATTGAATCCCTTTTAAAGCTTTTGGATGGATTCTCTTGTGCTTTGGCTGTTCTCTGACTTTTTAAGGAATGGGGAACAAAAGCAAAATTGCACTCTCCCGGTTCATACCCATCTTAGCAGACACTCCAATATCTGCCACTTCCAATGGCTCCCTTTTCCACATCATCTTTTTTTCTTCTTCTTACTTTCCTTTCTTTTCCCGTTCTTAAAAAATTCACAAAGCTACCATCAACCAGGGCTCCATGACAAGAAGCATGCATGTTCTACATTTCAGTATATAAAATGAATCATGCTACCTGCCACTGCCTATCTATGTGACCTGTGGGCCTCAGCTTCCTCCTTTGCAATATAAGGACACTGAATAAAATCTGCAGTGCTTAAGCTATGTTCTATCACAGCGTTTCTCACCTTGGGCACTGCTGATACTTTAGGCTGGATAATTGTTGTAGGAGACTCTCCTGTTCATTGTGGGACGGTTAGCATCAAGCTCAGCCTTTACCCATTAGGTGACAGTAGTACAACTGTACACCTCTTCCCTAGTTGTGGCAACCAATAAGGTCTCCTGTGGGGTGGGGGTGGGGGGATTCGCTAACTAAAGCGGTAGCTCTCAAACTTTGGTGAATATAGAACTCCTGGGGAATGTGGTAGAAACATGAAGGCCCATACATGATTTGACTTCAAGAAGCCAGGGCCTCTGTGTCTTTTAATAGTATTTGGATACACAACAAAATTAGAGAACCACTGTTCATGAGGAATCATATTGATGAAGTGAATCTCAAACTATGATTTCACACAAAGAACCTCAGGAACTTGTTAAGAGTTCAAGAAAGCAAGGGATTTGTTAGAAATGCACATTTTTAGGCTCAGTTCTAGACTTAGTGAGTCAAAAATGCTGAGATGCTACCCAGTTGTCTAAGAATGGCTCAGGTAAAGAAAAAGTACATTCTTGGTACATCCAGCAAGATGTACAGAAGTATGAGAAACCCAAAGAGGATTGACTTTTTCAACACAGGTTGATGTAATTGGACAGAGCATTGTCTGGAATCAACTTCTCCATCCTGCATGGCTCTTATCGCCTTATGGTCATGAACATGTGTTCTGATCCAGCCTTACAAGGCAGATCAGATTGTCCTCCTTGGGGAGCAGGTATCTGAGGGATGGCATATCTCAGACTCATCAATCCTCCATAGCACCTGAGGTCCTGACCCATAGACTTACTCTTTGGGCTATGGTATTCAATCTAGAGTGGTGGTTCTCAATCTTGGTTTCATCTTAGAGTTACTTAGGGAACTTAAAACCAACCAACCAACCAACCAACCCAAAACTCAATGATGAGGACATACCCTAAACCAATTAAATCAGAATCTCCCTGAGAGCCAGATAGCAGTATTTTTGCCCTCTGCAGGTGATTCCAATGTTCAAGCAATTTTGAGGTGTCAACAAAATGCTTCTTATGAAGTCATGTAGGATTTGTATAGAGGGAAATAAGGAAGAAAGATATGTAAAAGGTTTGAAAACACATGGCCAGTTTTGGGGACCAGTAGGATGTTTGGTATGGCTAAAGACTCTAAACTTTTGATTCCGTGCCAATATTAGTGCTTCCCCTGAGATTTCCTGGATCCTTCCACTAGAAGCTAGCTTTGCAGATTCTGCATTTCTATAGTACTTTGAATCTAATCTAACCTGTACCACATTCTACTGTTGCAGGGTTGCAGGGTTCTTGTCTCACAGATTTGAAGAATTTCATGAACACAAAAGGGTAAAGTGAAGTGAAAGCTTATTAAGTGAGGGTGAGAACAGAAAAGAAAGAAAAAAAAGCTCTTCAGTTACAGGGTTCTTGGAAGGCTTACCACTGAGGGCTTTCATGGTCCTTCTTTTATAGAAAACTGAACAGGGAACCTGGTAAGTTTCTTGTCAATATCATGGTAGATCTATGAATGAGAGTATCCTGTCTATATTTAGAACCAACAAGGTGGACTTGTAACTATCATGAGAACAAACAAGGTGTTCCCTTCTCTCTGGTTAATATCTTGTGTATAACATTTCCCCACATCTCGGATTTGTGAGTCTCCTTAAGTAGCCCCCTGCAGGAGCCTAGTCATGTAGCCCTCCCTACCTGTCTCTCCTTACCTAGCCTTGCCTGTCCCTTACTAACTTGTGTTATAGTTCCATATATGAAGTTTGTCTCCTACACAACATTGTGAGCTTCCAGGGATAAGAACCCTGGCTTATTCATCTCCCCCCTTCCCCTAGAATACCTAATTGAGAGTAGGCATCCAAAGATAGGAATTTAATTGACATTTATAAAATGATGTGGAAATGACACAGAATGTAGAGAGAATCTATAGCAAAGCCTTCTGGCACTCTATCCCCAGTCACAGGAGGACTTCCTAGCCTAGTGTGCTTCCAGAACCTTCCACAAGTGCACTGATAACTCTGGACTCTGAGTCTTATCTGAAAAGAGAGACAATCCCTAGAGAAAAAGTCTGGGTGGATGACCCAAGTGCAAATTCTGACATACTGAACATTCAAAGCATTCAGTACACACTCAGCTCCAAATTGGAGATTTTACACCAGCGAGATGAGCCAAAATGAGTGAGGTTTGGTGGAGAAAAATAATAACAGCATGATTCTTTGGTGTCCTTTGGAATTACAAAGCCAAGGCTGTTCATGTTCAGAGTGGTCAAACCCAACAAAATGAAGGAATGAGCATAAAACTCTGGCATCCTCCTCAGCATACTGGGGATTCCACACGAAAGACTTTTTTTGAACATTCATATCAACTACATGAGAGGTGTGGCTCTTTCCCATCCCCCTTCCCCCTTGCTCACCATCCCAGTGGCCAAGGAGACTGGGGAAATTGCCACAGGCTCTAGAACACAGGAATGCCTTCAGGAGGCAGGTTGGAGTCAAGGATCCAGTGAGTAAGCTCTCTGGAATCTCTGTGGGAGTTTGGAGCCAAGAACAGGAAAGAGGGGAACACTGTGGCTCAGAAGGTATTTATGGAAGACGAGAAGCAGGGGAACAGGAAAGCCTCCAGCGAAAGTTGTGTTGGAGTCTGGTAGCCGATTCTTTCAGCATTCTCATCCCTCTTTATTTGCCTCTTTAACTCTTAGAATAAGAATTTATATCTGAAAACCATTTGATGTGTTGGGATGTTTGTCTGTTGTAGGAATGAGGAAACGGGAGGCTCAGCTGCACAAGGTCACACAGTCGGTACACTAACAGACAGACTGTAAGGACAGTCTCACCTTCTTCCAAAGGTTCTCTAGGTCCTGTGATATGACCTGAGCACAGAAAGGTGGGCTATTTTGCTTCGCTCTTGCCCCTACCCCTGCTCCAATGCAGACACACACCCCTGCAACGTGGGGTGCGAAGGCAAGGGAGGGACCCTTCCTATGGGAAGGAGCAGCAAGCTTTTGATTCCATAGGCCCAGGATTGAGTAGTTCCCTTTGCCTTTTCTCAGTTCCATACACGTGAACTCACAGCCGCCTTTCTTCTCAAGTCTCCGCACCTGGGCCAATTGGTCCCCTGGTGCTTTCCTCCCAGCCTGAGATGGAGCTTCAGTGCTTCCTCTGAAGGTGAAAGACTGCAAACTGCGGTCATGCACGAATTCCAGAAAATGATTAGAATCCTAACGTCACTAAGCCGGGTTTCCCTCCTCTCTATAAAGGGAGTATTCCCATCCATTCTGCCACGCGCAAGGGAGCGCACGTGGAAAGCTCTCGCCCCGGGCTGGCCTTGAGTGGCGCCCGCTCTCTGGCACTGGGCGGTGCAGCGCCTGGTGTGCGGGCGGCGAGGTCGGGGCCTGCAGGGCGCGCGCTGAGCGCCGGCGAGCGGCTCGCGGAGGCTCGGGCAGCAGGAGGAGCGTGTGAGCTGTGGGCGTCCCTTTAAGAGCGGCCGGCCGACCCGGCCCCCGCCTCTCAGTCCGCTGAGCGCCGGCGGTCACCTGGGGCTCGCGGGGCAGCCGGATCGCGGCGGGGCCGGCGCTCTCACCGCGGAGGTGGGAGACAGGGCCCTGACGCCAGGTGCCGGGAGCCGTCTTGGTGCGTGGCCGTCCCGCGCCTCTCCGCGCCGAAGGATGCGGGAGCGCATCTGGGCACCGCCGCCGCCGCTGCTGCTGCTGCTGCTCCCGCCGCTGCTGTGGGGCGGCCCCCCGGACAGCCCGCGCCCGGAGCCGCCGCGCGAGCCCGGGCCTCTGCAGCCCTTCGACCTGCTCTACGCTAGCGGCGTGGCCGCCTACTATAGCGAGGACTACGAGCAAGCGGTGCGCGACTTGGAAGCGGCGCTGCGCAGCCACCGGCGCCTGCGGGAGGTCCGAGCGCGCTGCGCCCGCCACTGCGCCGCGCGCCGCCCGCTCGCGCCCCCCGGCGCCAGCCCGGCGGCCGAGCTGCTTTTCTTCCGCGCGCTGCTGGAGCGGGCGCGCTGCTACCGCAGCTGCCAGACTCAGCGCCTCGGGGGCCCCGCGTCCCGCCACCGCGTCAGCGAGGATGTGCGCAGCGACTTCCAGCGCAGAGTGCCCTACAACTACCTGCAGCGGGCCTACGTCAAGGTACGCAGAGCGCACAGCTAACGCCCCCTGCGAGCCCTCCCCACCGCCCCAGTCCCCGCCCGAGCCGGCGCTCTGCTCATTAACCTTTCAGTGTGGGTCTCCTTGAACCTGTCCCATGTTTGTGCATGTAGGTATCTGGTGGCCCAGGCTCTGTAACAAACAGTAGGTGGAACCTGCGCAAGCCATTAGCTCCTTGGGCATCAACTTGTCTCTGGAAGAGGACTGCATTGATAAGATGATGCTTAAAGTACCCATTCAGCACTAATTTCTGAGGCTTTGGCGGAGCTGGGTCTAGTATAAGGTCTTCTCTCACTCCATTTCTTGGTCTAACCTCATCCCCGTTTCTCTTCCTTCTCCACTCCCTCATCCCTCCTACACTTCAGTCTACACCTTTTTTCTGAAATTTACAAGAGAACATCCTCATAAAGCAGAGTTAAAAGTTTACTTGCTCTGGACCAAATTTGTTATCCTCTATTCTCCCCTGCACCTACAGAACAGTAAAGATCAAAAGTTAAAGAGAAGGTGTAGTGGGAGAGGTGAATCTGTGTGAGGCAAACTCTCTAAAAGTATCTACCCAAGTGCTGACTTTGCCTCCTTTAGTAGAGGGCTTCTGATTTCTGGAGGTAAGTATTGGAGTGAGTTATTTGACATCAGATGCCCAGTACTGTCCTTTGGGTTTTATTTCGTGTGTGTGTTGGGGGGGGGGGGAGGGGATTCAACCTGCCTGAAGTTAGTGTCAGGAGGTATACCGTGTGTATTGGTATTTTTGCAACTTTGAAGATCTATCTGGATGCTTCACAGAGAGAATTTAGTCTGTGTTTCTGGAAAACCCCCTCTCCCAATCCATGTTGCTCTGAACTTTTACTTTCTCCCCCAACCCCCACTTCCTGGCTTTTTATGTCAATAGATCAGTGTCTCCTCTACACCTGCTGAATTGGCAGCTTTGTGGGGTCCCCCCCCCCCTTAGCTTTAGCCAGTAGACCAGGCTGTATTTCTAGGGTAGCAAAAATACACACCATGTACAGATCCACGTGCACACCATCCCACAAAGTCTGTGCTCTGGTGGGAAGGAGACTGGACGTGTGCAGTCATTTGTGGAGTTCAGGAAATCACAACTGAGACAAACTCTTAAGTCCCAGTGATAGGGCTGAGGGGCTGGGGCTCACTAGACTAATATTTTGGGTAAGAAATAAGGATCAAGCCTGAATCCTTTCCAGGATTTGTCTTCTGCTTGTTTTTGCCTCTTGATGAATTTGCTAAACCATGCATTAAGTATAAATCTGATCTTTTTTGGTTGAACGGCCTAATTTTTGGTGGTCTTAGAGAAAGCAGTCAATAGCAGAGAGGGTGGAGACCTTAAGTACCTGACAGCAGAATATATCCTGAGCCAGTTCCCAGGATAGAACGTGGGTGGTCAAGTTTGGTCCCAATAGCCCAGTCTTCCCCGGAGTCTCAAGATGTGAGGTTGGCAATCTTGCTGATAGTTCTGTCACACATCTTGGAGAGATTTTCCTTTCTCATTCTTCTCCAATCTTATAAAAATAAATAACTATGAGGTAACTCTTAAAATGTGGGTTTCTTTAGTTCTGTAATTAAGCTCATATCACTGTTAATGTTGATCAGTCATTCAGCTTCAGGACCCCGGTCGGAGGTCAAAGAAGGTGAAGCTATAGGTTTTAGATGCCTCAGAGTTTTACAGTGAATTGGTTATAGGAATTAGTCACTCATGGGCACCTCTGTGGGTGAACTGTTGGGTATGATCTCATGAACCAACGTAGTTTAAGAAGTTCTCCCCCAAATATGTGAACCCATGTGCTAACTTCTGTTTGACCAGCAGTGTTTCTGAGAACAGAGCAAGTATCTTCTAATAAGCAAAGCTTCTTGCATCTACATAACTGATAATCTCTTAAGGAGGAATTAATTTGTATTTCTTTGGAAATTCATTTCTGATGGTTGAGTGTGTAAGAGTGTCTCCGTGAACGCGTAAGAAGGTGTACCATGGTTCTTCCCTCTCCTCTCCCAAGAACTCCACAGTTTCAGTCTCTGCTTGGCTTCCTGGGAATTTTAATCATAAACACATGCACGTACGCACGCACCCATGCATGCAGATACCATCCTTTGAGAGTAAAATAAAACTCTCAAATAACAACAGAGTACTGTCAGGCTCTGACAAGTATGGATTCAGAAGTGTTTGCTCCCTGGTGATAGAACGTGGAGTTCCCTGGATGTGCTCGGATATGAGCATGGCCCCTCATGTTGTGGAATTACTTTGGACCTCAGCGATCCCGTTTGCTCTTGAGAAGGATAATCCTGGGCCACTCCACAATGAGGAGTTT
Source organism: Neomonachus schauinslandi (assembly GCF_002201575.2). NCBI lineage: Eukaryota > Metazoa > Chordata > Mammalia > Carnivora > Phocidae > Neomonachus > Neomonachus schauinslandi. The sequence continues at coordinate 75,612,732 of NC_058403.1, forward strand.
GCAGCCAGAATTCAAGCACCGTGAATCCTATAATACAGCCGGAACTAGTGGGCTTCCTAGAGATAAGGAAGCACAGTTATTTTAATGTTAGGATCTACCAGCTGTAGAGGCTCTCAGGAGCTGCGCCTCCCCCGCCAGATCCCAGTTAGTGAGCCACTGATGGAAGCAGATCCTTTCTACTGGTGTGTAGGAGAGGAAGATGTATCGAGAATTATGAAATCCGAGTCCCGACAAGTTCCATTTCTCATTTCACTGATGAGGAAAGGGAGAGCTGGAGAGGGAAAGGGGCTCATTCAGTGTTGCGTATTTAAGGGCAGAGCCAACGTGATTTGATGAAATGAGCCCAGGAGTGATAGTTGGGAGTCTGGCCTTTGCCAATAACTGATGCCCATGGCTGTGCTGTGCCCACTGCCCCCACTGGGTCGCCTCAGGTCCCAGGGAATGCTGCAGTCCTCAGGGCTATCCTTTGGCCAGATTTGGACAGCTCCAGGGATGAGTAGATCCTTGTCCTGTGTGTGGTGTTATAGACACTCACTGTGTTTATCTTAAGCTCTGCTCTGTAGAATATTCCTTGAGAACCGGCATGTTGAGAATTTGGACAGCTATGAGGCAGTGGTCCTCCTTGGTTCCTAGCCCTGCCTTTCTGTTTAAACACAGGGTGAGACTCTTAAAAAACCTCGATTTTTATCATTTCAGATTGTATGATATAACTCATGCATGATTCATAGCCCAAAGCCCAAGATAGAACTTTCATTATCGTATTCTCTGCTCAGAAACCTTCAGTGGTTTCTCCTTGCTGCCTTATAAAGCCCACATAGCTGAATGCAGCATCCACAACCTGGCTCCCCCTTAGCTTTCCTGGCGCTGTCTCCCTGACTCACCACCCTCCCACCAGAGGGAAAATGGCTGTTTGGTCTTCCGTACCTGATGCTTTTGCCTACCTGGGTTTTGTTTATTCTCTAGGAGGCAGGTGGGCTCTGGCATGAAATTTACCTCCTCAGGCTCTGGCTGTGTGACTGTGAACACATTACATGAACTTTCTGAGGTTTGCTTCCTCCATGTGCAACATGGGGAGATAATAGGACTTACTTGACTGGCTTAGGTGAGATTTAAGAGATTTATGTAAGGTACTCAGGACAGGGCCTAGTTCTCAAAAAACACTGGAGACCTGTTTCTTCTTATTAATGGTTATAACAATGGATTTTTCCTCCTCCTGCTGTACATGTTCAAATGGTAACTGTCCTAACACAAATATACCTGTTTCTGTGAGGCCCTCCTTCACGCCCTCTGCAACTCCCACGAGAACACCCTTTCAGCCTCCTTTGAATGTCCACAGCAAGGAATCTCTTCTTCTCATAACATGTTTCGTTTTTAACTTTGTTTTTTGAGAATTCATGTATTTGCCTATCACTTACGTGAGCTCCTTGACATCAAAGAACTTACTCACTTTTGTATCTCCCAAAGTGGGAGTTTCCAGATCGGGATGATTATTAGATGATTATTATTAATCATCTGGGCATGAAAAATATGATTTAAAATTAGAGATTTAGGTACCATAGGTCTGAGTTGGTCCTCAGCATCTATACTCCCCCAGATATCTAAAACAGAGAGCGGTAGCAGTAAAAGCTCGGTGTATGTTTGTTGAATGAATAATAGTTTGGTTTCTTGTGTATGAAATATTGTGGAGAAAGGTCTCTGAGTGGTGGCAGGAGGTGTTCTCACACTAGTTATTTGGTTTCCTGGCTGGTCAGACATGGGAGAAAGTTAAAGAAAGACTAGATTCCTTGACTTCTCACTCTTTTCTACTTGTAAGTTCTGGCTAATGTTGTAGAACTCTGTTCCTTTCCCCTCCATCTTTCTTTCCAATTTAATTATTATTTAACATTGTGCTTCAGAAAACCCTGGACACATTGTGTCTGCTTTATGTACATTTGTTGAATTTAAAAAAATGTAAAAAGAGTTTTTTCCCTTATCTCTGTGCTTGATCACCAGGAATACTTGGACAGTGACTGTTTTTCTCCCACTCTTCCCAGCCATTCAATAAAAAAAAAAACACAAAAAACAAAAAGCGAAAAACGACTGGCGCTTATTTATTTTTTTTACTTAAAACTGGTTTGCCCCTGCCTGTTTTGTTTCTGAGTTGGTGCTTTGGGCCATTTGACCTTTGTTTTTCTTCTCAGGATTAAGGGGGTGGGGGGGGGGAGAAAAGGAAATAGCAATTAAGTTAGGCAATCCTATCTCCCTCCTGAAGTCATCTCCCTAAACTCCCTTTTTCTTGACCATAGTCTATTTTATTAGTGGTTTCTAGAAAAGAAAAGTAAACTCAGGGAACTTTCTCACTTTTAATTGTTTTATCAACTTCTTTTTCTTTCTAGATGAATGCCTTAACAAAACAAAAAGTGGAAACCCTAGGTCACAACTGTTAGTTCAGAATAAAAACCTTTTTTTGTATCCCATTTTCAAATCTCTTTTTTTTATTTATGTGTAGACTATGTACATTTTATGCCCAAATTATATCAAATAAGAAGTTGACTTTATGTCTTCTTGAAATAGCTGAAATAGCTGAAATAGCTGTTCTGAAATTATCTGAGGGATTATTTCTTCGGGGATGAGGCTTTCTTTTTTGTCCCACAATTGAGACTTTTTTTATGCTTGAGTCATCAAAATCCACTAGTACCATCTTTTTGTCTCATTTCTTGGGACGGAAACATGGGAGATTGTTTGTCTAGCAGCTTTTAGGTCTTGTGAGCCAAGGAATCAGAATCTTAGTTATCTCCCGGAGGGGGCTGGCCATTTGGAGGCCTTGTCAGCTCTTCAGCGGTCATCCATTGAGATTACAAATAGTATGTGCCACAGAAGCTTTAAAATTCAATTTGATGAGAGTAGCAAGTGCTTATAAATTTTCTCCTTAGTCGGGTGAATCAGGGATTCCTTTACAGGTTTTAATAAAGGAAAGCAATAAATTGTCTCTTCACAGATCCCATCTCTGAGAATCCAGTGTATTCAATTGTCGCTAATGTCATTTGCTCACTGATAAACTCCAAAGGGATAGCTGTGTGGAATTCTTTTGGGAATGTTTAATAAAATGTCAGCTTGCTTCATGAGGGCATCTTGACACGTTCTGAAAGGTGGGTGGGTTCACCTAAAATGAAAATTTGCTATAATAATAGTTCCTTTGTATTGCCAAGGAATTGAGTAAACTGGATTTTGTAGAATCACTTACGCATCTTAGAGCTGGGAGAGAGGGGTAAGTATTTTGCTCAAGAAATGTGGTGTAGCAAGGGCGACAAGTACTATTGATTGGAACTATATAATGCTACAGCTTGAAGGACCCTCAGCGATCATGAAGTCCGTCCCTGTCACTTAATAGCTGATGACACTGGCCTCAGTTTCCATGACAAATCAAGAAAGGTCAGTAGGTGGAGCTGAGTGCAGAAGGTAAGTGTTCTAATTTATGGCCAGTGTTCTTTCCAGACTCTATGCAGTGGGCATGGCTACCTCCCAAAGGGCGGTCTGGTGAATCAGTGGTGTAGCCGAGACCTGAAGTGGACCTACTGCCTTCAGAGACGGAGCAGACACAAGACAGAGCAGACACTGGACTGCCCTGCCCACCCTGCATTTTCATTCACATGATACATAGGCCACTCAGCCAAGAGTCATAGTTGTCTGGTGGAAAATTTTGCATTTCTCATTAGGAAAAATAATTTCTCCTGTCTTTTTTTTCCATTCAGCTTTTCTCCTATAATTCTTTTTCTGTCCTTTATCCATCCCTCCTTTCCTGCTGTCTGACTTCCTAGCTATGTAATTTCCATGAGAGCTAACCCTCACTTGCCAGATGGCCCCAACACATCTTTAAAAAAATGATTTGGTATGCTTTTGTGCTGAGTGTATGATTTTTGGTTTTCAGGACTGAGGAGGGTTACAGACTATTGTTGGAAGAAGCTGGCTTCACTTGACCACACCCCTTTCTGCTTTACATTGTTTTCTATGCTTATTTCTCTTTCTGCCTCTCTTCCCTGATTCCTTGTCCTGTCGGTGATCCACACAGTGCAATCACATCTGAAAAGGAGAAGGTTGAGGGGGTTGATAGAGGAGAGAGAAAGGCAGGTAGTGGTAGAGGTAAACCCGGTTTCTGGCTCTAATTAAATGAAGGCCATAGAGACTCTTGTTTAATTCGATACACAGACATTGGCATCTCGTTCTATGAAACTTTTTAAATGTCTCTTTCCCTCATATGTCTTATGCAAGACTTGGGCATATGTTGGGAAGATGTACCTCTTCCCTCGTAGCTCCCCATCTTCCTGCAGCTGCTCACTGCCACATTCATGGAACATCAGTGTTCCAACCATCCCATTTTATAGATGGGAAAATAGAGCCTGAAGGAGAATTAAGTTGTCCAAATTTATCCAGCAATTTAATGGAAGAGCCAGGATTAGAATCCAAGAACCCCGAGTCCCACCTCTGTGACATTGCTGATGACCAATATTTGTATATAAGACTCACACTGAGAACACAAACTCAACCAGATTAAAGTGAAACACATCGTTTGCTAAATGGAATAAACCTGGAAAATAAAGCTCCCTTATGCAATGTTATTCCCTGAACTATTATTCTGCCTACTTCTGAGAAAAAACTCAGGAATAGAAACCTGGGTTAATGCTCTTCCCCAATAAGCCTAATGAAAATGAATGAGGCGAAGACTCTTCTTTGGAAGGGAAATGAAGGAATAAGTGAGAGAGAGAGAGAGACCCAAGATGTCAGATTTTCCAGGAGTTCAGGGGTATCAGAATGATCCTACTGGAATTCATTATCTGCAAAGAGTGGATTCAGTTTTTGTGCAAGTAATGGGATACTGTTGAGGATTGCAGTGTAATTAGACTGGAACTCAGGAAGGGTCTGGAGAAAAGCAAGAGATATGATGAAGTAAATAAATCCAAAGCAAAACAGAGAAACTGTTAACAAACCTTCAATCACAGAAACGTTAAGTGAGCCAATTTTGATTTATTTTTCCTGCTTGAATGCTAAATTTTTAGCTCTTACTCTGCCAAGATCAATAGGCTTGCGTGAAGAAATCAACACATAATTAGGACTCCAGACACAGTGAATTACCTTAAAACCAGATTTGGCTGTTTTTAAAAGAATGACCTCAAATTATGGTATCAAAGACTAACCCAGAAGACCATACTAATTATTTCCCCACTGAAGCAAGAGCTATTTCTTAATAATATTTTTTAGATTGAATCCAGGATCAACAGTCAGCATCTGATTCTAGTATATGGCATTTAGAAATGGCACCAGGGAAAGAGACCTTCACAGTCAATCATTGTTTCTACAGGATTGCCAAGGACTCACTAATGCCGTGGAGCCTGCAGGGTTTCGTAGACATTTAAGCTGGAGTTTCCAAATCTTGGCTTATTGATATTTGGTGATGAATAATTCTTTATTGTGATGGGCTGTCCTGTGCATTTTGGGATGGCAGCGTCCATGGTCTTTGCCTACGAGATAGCAGTAGCAGCACACTCAAGCCCTCCCAGCTGTGACAAAAATGTCTTCATACATTGCAAAATACCTCATGGGGGTCAAAATCACTGCACACCTAGAACCACTGATTTAAATATTTAGCCATATTTTAGGTAACTAGACATTAAGGTGAGACAAGTCTCAATCAAGTTTTTGACAATATAGGCTAGATAGCAATGTGCTCACTGACCAGGATATTTATGAAAATGACAATGTTTGGCTATAATTTGACACCTTTTATGAGGGGAAACCATTGGAAATAGAGCTGCTTTCTCCAAGATGCAAATCACTGGGCTTATTTCCAATAGCTGGCCCTCCTCTGTGGGTGCACTAATTCAGCTTGTATCTTGTATCACTGAATGTGATAGGACAGGTTGCTTTAGCAATACAAACTAACACTTTTTAGTTCTAAACTCCAGACTCCAGAATCAACATATGTCTCTTTCTACTTGGAGTGTACCCAAACGTAATCATTTAAAAGTAATTCACTGCAACTCTTAGTTTTCTTGGGGTTAGCTCTGTGTCACATGTACTCTTAGAGAATAGCTTGACTCAAACCCTAAACAGAAGTCTGAAAAGTGGGGAATATAAATAAGAGGGTGTCAGAGGAAAGAAGAAATGACATAGAGATTGAGACAGAGAGAGAGTCAGAGGGTGTCTCAGTCTGTTTGGGCTGCTCTAAGACAGCACCACAAGCTGGGTGGCTTATAAACAGCAAACATTTCTCTCTCCCGGTTCTGGAGGCTGCGAGGCCAACATCCTGGCACCTGTGGATTCAATGTCTGGTGAGAGTCCTGCTTTGCTGTAACCTCACATGGCGGAAGGGGCCAGGAAGATTTCTAGGATCACTAATACACTATAAGGTCACTAATCCCATACATGAGGACTCTGCCTTCACGACCTAATCACCTCCCAAATGCCCACCTCCTGATACCATCACCTTGGGGACTAGGTTTCAACATAAGAGTTTCAGGAGCACACAAACATTCAGACACCACCAAAGGGAGATACAGAGACAAAGGGAGAAAGATGGAGAGAGGAAAGAAACAGTTAAGTAAGGGAAAACAAGAGCAATGAAATCAAAAGTCCAGGCAGAGTCCCCCATGTGAAAGGATGCTGTATGAAGCAACATGTGGGTGTCACATGCTGACACCATGCTGTCCTAAAACCAATCATTTGGAAACAGATATTGGTTGTTCTTCAGTCCTGCAATGCTATAGGCCCCATTCTCAGTAAAGACGTTTCTGCTTTGAGCCTAGGGTAGAAGGGCCGCTGATTTCCTCAGTGACACAGAGAAGGAAGGCATCCCTTTTGGGGAGATTCTACATGCACAGCACTGAATAATCACCAAATGATATGATCCCCTTCAAATAAATAAATGCCACAGGAAACCAAACAAAAAAGAGAGTCTTATTAAAAATGTTCACTTTTAATTTACATGAAACTACACTGGTTTCCCAATCAGCAATTAAAGAATTTTCCGAGCTCTGTGGGGAGATGTGAAGATGAAGAAAACATCTTCTCTACCTTCAAATAGGTCATAGTTCATTGAGGGAAATTAGTGTATATCCAGTTACAGTGTGAATCCCTCAGAGGAGAAACATGATACTCCTATGTGATTATGTGGGAGCAGTTCAGGGATGTTCTGTATCAGAGCGATGGAATAGTTCGGAAAAAAGACAGAACTTAAAGATTTGTGGCATGTGAGGAATACCATTTAAGAAAGACTGGTGATTTAAACTTTGAGATAGGAAAACAGGACTACAAAAGGAAAACTATTGGAAGCAGAGTTGGTAGAAAAGCTGGAGAATTCATTGAATCCAGAGTACCGGTTGTTTTAAGAATACATTTGATTGATCATAGATTTTAAAAGAATGTGTGCTGGTCTGAGGCTTGAAAAAATCAATATATGGTAATATACAAAATGCTACCTTTTAGGAAATTTTACTAATAATTGCAGTTATAAAATACACTGCCTCAAGGCTAAGTCCAAGTGAATTGCGGTTTCAGTGACTTTCTAAGTTTGTTGAGGGCAACGTCATTTTTCCACTTGAGGTTTCTTTGAAATCCTAGGATAACTCAACCTTCCATTTTATGCTGTGCCAAGTCACTCACTGTCTTTATGATTCCGTGTCTATCTCTGTGGAAAGATAATAAAATTATCTTAAAAAAACCCACCAAAACCAAACATTGGACCTAGCTTTGAGTCAGTATATTTTATAACTATAATTCTTAGTAATAATAGATATTATTGATTTACTGTTACTTCGTTTCAGGTATTATGCTAAAAGTTTTACAAAATTTTTCCCATCCAATTCTCATAATAACCCTAATACAGATCTTAGTAAGGTTGACTCTTGAACAACATGGGGGTTAAGTGCACCAACCCCCACATGGTTGAAAATCTTCATACTGACCCCCCCCCAACAACTTAACCACTAATAGTTTACTGTTGTCCTGAAGACTTACCAATAGCTTAGTCAATTAGCACAGATCTTGTATGTTACATGCATTATATACTGTATTCTTAAAGTAAGGTAGAGAAAATATTATTAAGAAAATCATAAGGAAGAAGGGTGGGTTAAGGGGTGGCTCAGTGGGTTAAGCGTCTGACTCTTGGTTTCTGCTCAGGTCATGATCTCAGGGTCCTGAGATTGAGCCTGTGTGGGGCTTCCTGCTCAGCGGGGAGTCTACTCAGGATTCTCCCTCTCCCTCTGCCCCTCTCTGGTGCGCTCTCTCTCTCTCCCTTTAATAAATCTTTAAAAAAAGAAAAATTAATAAGGAAGAGAAAATATACTGTGCTGTATAACTCTATGCTGTATTTACTGGAAAAAAAAAATCTTTGTGTAGGTGGACTTGCACGGCTCAAACCTATGTTGTTCAGTAGTTAAGTGTGTAATTGTCATTTTCCTACAGGGACAGTGAAGCTAAAAGGTTAAATAATATGTCTGAGAACATACAGCTAGTCCAACATAACGGAGTCAGAATCTGAACACAGGTTTTTCTGATGACAAAATCTGAGTTCTCATGTACTGCTCAATGGCTGGCGTTTTGGCATCAAATGGACCTATGTTCAGAAAGTCCTGCCTGTTATGCATTGTGTGGCCCTGGGAAAGCTCACCTAGATGAACCTGAGTTTCTTATCTGGAAAATGGGATAGTCATACCTACTTTACTGGGCTCTCATGAGAGGTTATTAATGAAAGTTTGTGGGCCTACCTAGGTTGACACTGACAAAAGTCCTTATTCTCTGCCTCTTGGCATCTGAGCAGAAGGCAAACTTGTGAGGGAAGGTGAAAGACAAAAGAAAAGTTAAGCCAATATATCATGATAAACTGAGAGGATAATTACACATACAGTAGGTTCAGAAAACCTTGAGGCACAAAAAAACAGAACCTGGCCTGCTCAGTTTGAGCTATGGGCTTCAGGTTCAATTCTCTATACAGTGGAGCATAGCCTCCTTTCACCACTGGGCTAAAACAAAAATCATCCTCTGACCGGACACTTGGGACTGTGTTGCAAAAAGTCCTTTTGCTCTCTTCCCCACTGCATTTTCTGAGCCTTTGATTTCATAATTTCCTTGAGATTGTGGCCTCTTCTTTGTATTTTTCCAAAAAAATTGACTCTGTTCAAACGCATTCCAAACCTTCTCTGTTTCCTATTAGGAGATAAAATCCCTTCCCACAATCCAACACATCTTGGGAATTTTAAGCCCCTGTAAGCCTCTTCCCCACCCTGATCTTGAGTACCCCTGGGGGATGGCCTAGGTTTGGGAATCCAAAAGAACATCTCTTTATCCCAGACACCAAAAATGTGACTGCCTCTTATATAACAGTCAGGTGAGTAGGCGAGTAGCTCAAGTAACAATGGGGAGGGTGATTAATCTAGGATCAAGCAGTTTAGGCTCCATCTCTAGTTTATATTTTTTAAGATTTTATTTACAATCTTAAAATTTAAACGAGAGGGGCACCTGGGTGGCTTAGTCATTAAGCGTCTGCCTTCGGCTCAGTTTATGATCCCAGAGTCCTGGGATCGAGCCCCACATCGGGCTCCCTGCTCAGTGGGAAGCCTCCTTCTCCTTCTCCCACTCCCCCTGCTTGTGTTCCCTCTCTCACTATGTCTCTCTCTGTCAAATAAATAAATTAAATCGTTTAAAAAAATAAAATTTAAGTGAGAGAGAGAGAGGTGGGGGGGGGGAGAGAGCACAAGCAGGAGGAGGGGCAGAGACTCCCTGCTGAGCAGAGCCCGATGTGGGGCTCAGATCCCAGGACCCCGAGATCATGACCTGAGCTGAAGTCAGGTGCTCAGCTGACTGTGCCACCTAGGTGCCCTGGCGCTATCTCTAGTTTTATCACTAATGTTTCTCTCTAGGCCTCGAGGTATCCTTTTGGACAAGGGCAACATTGGACCAGATGGCTTATAAGAGCTGGTTTCTCTCTGCCAGCCAGAGATTCTAAAATACTTTAGTGGACTGGCACAGTGATACCATCCACCTGTGGAAAAGAAGAAAGTGATGAAATTCGAATGGAATATAATATAGAATGAGATACCAGGAGTTTGAAAGGTCACAGGAAAGTAAGTCCTTCCAGTGTGTCTGATGCTAGTCCTCATCTTTAGATGGTCAATAACTGCAAAGCAGAACCTGAGAGAAAGTCATGCTAGTATTAATGTGGTGGTGCTCTAAGAGTTGGTAGAGTATGTTCAGGAAGGACAAAGATAGATAAAAGACTCAAAACTATGTTTTATAAGAGAAAAATTGAAATAGGGATGAAAAGGCTAAAGAAAAAAGGTTTTAGAAAGATCATTATCTGAGACCATTATTGTTGATCTTTATGGCACCGATGATCTTTATGGCACCGAGGAACTGAAGAACTAGGCCCATGTAACAGAATTTACAGAGAACTAGATCTTGGCTCAAACACAGAAGACTTTCCTAACACTAAGAGCTATCCAGATATAATTGGGAGCCCCAGGAGAAGGTGTTGAACACAAGTCTGACAAATGCTTCATAGGGTGGCCGCATTTAAGGGTCAAGCACTGAAGTGATATTGAGATAGACAAGATTTAACACTTTTTTCCAATCCAGAGTTAATAAGACTCCATGATCTTATGAAATGAAAATTTGTCTTATACCCACAGATGGGCAATCATTAAATACTTTTTCATTAGAGAAGTCCTACATCCCTTTTTCTGTCCTGCTTCTTATTTCTGGTTAATGTAATCATAGACTAGGATCACCAGCACATTCCCCATAAATAACTTATATAATGTGAAAAAGGAAAGAGAAAGAACAAAACCAAACAATACCAAGCCTTAAAACACCCATGGGGACACATACTGGTGGAATATCTAGTAGTAACAATATCCACACGTATATTCCACATCAGTCCTCTGATTTCGGGCTCAAGTGTCTCTGAGGTAACATCTAAAGAGGATTGAGTTGCAGTTACAGAGTAACTGTATGTATAACAATGGATCACAACATCCATGCTTAAGAACTGAAGGTGGGTACTCCTGTCTTAGCACGTGCCTCACAGTATACTCAGAAAACCCAGTTTCATTTACAGAGCCTTTGCAGTACTATCCGAATTTGCTTCACTTCCATGCTATCCAGAAGCCTGTCTGAAAACCTGGCCATATTCCACACTGTATTAGGCAAATAAAGATTTGCCTAATAGGTTATATATTGCCAATGTTACTTCTCATCAGCTTCGTATGTCCGTTGCTATGGGGTCTGCCCAGGACTGCCTATTTAAGAATACTTAAAGATATGATAAGTGTTCTTAAATATTTATAGAATCCCTCTGTCTGCCTCCCTCCTCCCTGAAATGTCTCCCTTACTGTCTAGATGGGAGGGGAAGTCTTGCCTGTTAATTCTGGGGAAGAGGGGAGTGGAAGTCCTGGCTCTCTGTTCAACCAGCTGACCATTGTGGGGAGGGGGGTGCATGGTGTTTCTCCCCTTGTGTTTGGCTGAAGTAGGACACTTACTGTTACAAATATTTCTATTCTGTTACGCCTAACATTTCTGGTCCTTTAATTAGAGCATGCTTTTGGGGGCTTTTTTTGTCTGCCCCCATTGGCATTTCCAGGTTGTAGGCTTCTCCAGAGTCCAATCTGGGATATTTGGGAGACAAAAAGAAAATCCATAAAATTCACTGTTATGTTCAAGTGCTGTGTCCCTAGCCAGTCCACCTTCTTCGTCCCACCTTTCAGTCTTCCTGTGTTGGTTCGTTACACTATGCCCAGAATTTCTAGGTGTAATTAAGGGGAGATCTATGGAGAAATGAGTTTATTCCATCTTGTTCAGAACCAGATGTCTCCATGCAGACTCTTTAAGTGATCTTTAAATTATCATGATGATGGTGAATACAATTTGGAATGGGCCTGATTTCAAGACTTTGGCAGAGCTGTTACCAATGCTTTACTGCAAGAAACTACAGAGGAGTCTTCCTGATTGCTGACAAAAGCCTTTAGTCAACCTTCTTCCACCAACACTAAATCAAACCTAAGTAAATCAACTGGACTGTGCCACTGTTCATTGTTAGGAGTATTCTTTCCTACTCCTGCTTTCAAAAGTCCTGCTCGTAAAAAAGTCCCAGCACTTTTGGTGAGTTGCCACTAGCCTGCCCTTTCACTTATTTATAGGTCCCTAGAGCAGACCCCTCTGGAACACCGTGATTTTACTCTTCACAAATATGTAAATATTTGATCATCCTGGTCTATTCTCCCAATAGGATACGTAATAAAGATTTGCCTGATAGGTTATATATGGGAAACCAATTTACATAGGACTTAAAATAAGAAAAAAAAATGCTCCTAAGTGATGATCCCCTCTTCTCTTTCCCATTGTCCCAGAGTAAATATTACATTACCATAATTAATACCTCCCTTGTTCTACAGATTGTTACATGTGAGTCTTTGACCTAGATGTTGGTGCATAGCTATTACTGCTTGATTCTTTGTACTTGGTCCAACTTTATACATCAATTTAAGATTAATGACACGAAGAAACAAGATTAATAGCATGAAGCTGGGTGTGATGCTTTGGAAACAGTACTAGAGGATGGATTCGGAATGCTGTGGCTCTTAGATGCCGTATGGCTATATGATGATGAACTCCCCCTTTCTTGCCCTCAGTTTCCTCATTTATAAAATGAGGTGATTGAAATGTATAACCTTGAAATCTCTGCCAGCTTTAGTATATTTTAGTGTTTGGCAGGATATTTCCTCTGATAAACAAAGTCATTACATGTCACTAAATTGTGGAACTTCCAGCAATTAATTGTTTGCTCCTTGATTTGGTCTTAATAAATCCTAGCATCTTACTCTCAACATGAAAAACTTCGATATTTAGTTAAAATGGTAGGCTTAGGCAATATAAAATACTGAATATTAGAAAGTCAAGTGGGCAAACCCTTTGGAATCATAGAAATAGGCCTTTGTAGTAGAATCAGCATCCTGAAGAAATATTTTGACCCAACACTCAGTTCAAAAACGGTATCTCTTTTCTCTAACTCCAGTATTAGAAAAAATGTATTTGCTATACAGTTCTATAGACTCCCCTCTGAAATTCTGTAAGCTAATAGTTAAGATTCAGTTTTATTTACCATTTTCATTTGATTAGTAGCCCAAGATTAACTCGACCCTGGTATCATTTAAAACCTTAAATGGCACACAGTCTGATTATAAACAATAGATTAATTCCATAGATCCCTGAAAAAGACTTTAACTTCTTTGACACTCAGTTTCCCTTTCTGCAAAATGGGGGTACTACTAATGTTCTGTCTGTGGAACAGATTTAGGGTTGAGGAAAGTATTTTGAAAATATTCAAGTTCTATACAAATGTACAAGCAAGTCATTTTTTTTAAAAGATTTTATTTATTTGAGAGAGAGAGAGAGACACCGTGACAGAGATAGTGAGAGAGAGCACAAGCACAAGGGAGGAGAGCGGGAAACAGGCTCCCGCTGAGCAGGGAGTCCGACGCAGGGCTGGATCCCAGGACCCTGGGATCACGACCTGAGCCAAAGGCAGCCGCCCAACCGACCAAGCCACCCAGGCACCCACAAGTTCACTTTTTATTCTTTTTTTTTTAACATTTTTTTTTTTAAGGTTTTACTTATTTGTCAGAGAGAGAGAGAGAGAGAGAGAGCACAAGCAGGGGGAGTGGCAGACAGAGGGAGAGGGAGAAGCAGGCTCCCCACTGAGCAGGGAGCCTGATGTGGGACTCAGTCCCAGGACCCTGGGATCATGACCTGAGCCAAAGGCAGACGCTTAACTGACTGAGCCACCCAGGCGCCCTGGTCATTTTTTATTCTAAAAGAGTATGTGCAGTTTATAAAATTGTTTTACCTTATAAAATTGCTATTGCTATATTAATAAAAGTTTTGTTTTGTTTTTTACCACACTGAATTCTCACTGTTACTTGGAAAATGGCAATATCCATCCTGGCCATAAAGCTCAATAATATGGCCTAAAAGTATTTTTCCAAATGCTTTTAAGCTTATATAAATCAAATATGGATAGTGCATCCATAAGAGAGCATATGTAGAGATTTCTTTTTGTCCTCAAAATTTTTAAGATCTCTGACTTCCTTTAATACATTCCAGACCCATGCATGCTTTTATCCCTGGGGGGGTGGGGAGGGTGGGGAGGGGGGATGGACACTTTTGCTTAAAACAATACTTGGAGCAGGAATTGTTTGATAAGGCCAGTGGTTAGAATATTTGCAGCTTTTTGTTTTGAATTCCTATGATAACATCAGCTCCCAAAGATTATCTGGCAATTGGTGGGAAATCTAGCAGCAATAAAAATTGGGCCTTCAAGTAAGACTTCTAGATATGATACATGTGGTAGAAAGAAAGGAAAGAATGTGGACCTGTGAGGGTGGTCTGGTTGGCCCCAGAGTTTAGTAAGTGTGTGTGTGTGTTGCGGGGGGGGAGGGTGTCTCATTAATTTTCAAGTCGTACCTGGTATGATCCTAGAGCTGAAGTTACGCCAGTGCTGTGCTTTCTTAGGGTTTTTTGTTTGCTTTTGTTTTTTTATCAATAGCTTGTTTGTTTTTTGTCTGTAGGTGAGAAACCAGCACCATTAGCAGAGCAATTCGTTGCTTGAAGGCATGCAACATATCTGTGACAGAGTCAGGTCCCAAGGCTTAGCTTCCAGAACTGGTTGTCATTGCTGTTGAGTGGTGGGAATTACCATGGAAATGAAGAGAATCCCATCTCATGTTTGCATCATGCCTAGAAATTTGTGAAGTCCATTCACACACATGTCTTCACTTCCTCACGGGAGCGGTGTGAGAAAGCAGAGATGCTTGGGTTTGTCCAGTCAGACACTGAGAGGATGGCAGTGTGACTCAGTGGAGGTTGTCTCGCTCTTACACCAGTGTTCCTGCCAACGTATCACAGCTGTTCTCTGTTCAGATTTGAAACATTCTTTGTAGCCACAGAGCTATAAAGTCTAAAGTTTCCATTTCAAGGCTCTCATGATGCCATTCTTCTGTGTCTTTATCTTTTCTGATATGTGGTATTTCCAAGCTAAAGAAACTATAATTCAGTCATCTGTCTTTCTCCTGAATATATGGGAGTTTTTGGCCCCGTTGGGTGTCTGTGCTCACTGATCTATGACAGCATGACAGGGGCTGGGTGTGAGAAGGCTATTTCCAGCCAGCAGCCAACATGATGGCACAGATGAATGTGGGATCACCAAAAGTTTTTCCCGTCGGAGGTGGAATCCATACCCGTCCTCTTTCTTATCTTGAGCCCTCTGGGTAATACTCCCAATTGTCCGTTTCACATAAATGAAATGACCTTTACATAGACCTAGATTATGTGACCAGTTCTTGGGGTATGTTTGTGTTCCTTTTCTAAAATCGAAAGGAACATTCTCTTTGTATTTGGTATAAGCACTGATAGTGCTGGATCTCCTCTGATCAGCTAAAGGACTATAGGATTTTCTGAATCTAAGGTAATACATTGAAAGAGATGGTTTACAGTTACACATTTTTTTTGTTGTTTTGGTGTCGCTTTTGCCTTTTATTCTATATTTACATGTCTTTCCCTTGACTTGCAGAGTTAGAATTACGACTTGTTTTTGCTTTTCAGTTTTCCCCTAAGTTGACATATCTTCATGGACTTAGCCCTCTCTTGTTGTGGCCACTTTCAACTTAAATCTCTACTCTTAAACTTTTGGATGGAATTTGTTCTTTCATGTTGGGGAATTATGAGCAAAATGTTGAACACTATCATTCTGAGGAATAATTCTTCATATTTTATGAACTTTAAGAGAGTTTGTCTTTGAGACACGTTCATTATTATTATTTATTTATTATTATTATTATTATTTTAAGTAATCTCTATGTCCAGCTTAGGGCTCAAACTCACGACCCCAAGATCAAGAGTCTCATGCTCTACCAACTGAGCCAGCCAGGTGCCCTGAGACACAGTTCAACTTCAAGCTCCTATGTATATCTTTGTAGCTTTGGGCAAGTTATTTAATATATTTATGAATCAGTTTTATCATCTGGCAAATGAGCATAATAATAAATCTGGGTTGTTTTGTCTGTAGAATGAGCAGCTTCTAGAAATATTATGAATATTAAGTGAGCTAATTCATATAAAGTACTTAAATATGTCTAGCAAGTCATAAGCATGAAGTACACATTAACTTTTATGTTAAAACTAATGGATAACACTTTGGGAAATACTGATTTTATTCTCTTAGTAAGTTTTCAAACTTGTGATATTGATTAGGTTTGGGACAGCTGGTAGAATTGTCCTGATATAACCAAGCAGTCGTGGTGGGTGTATTGTACTCAAGTGCAACCAAACTGTTACATCAGGGCTGGTGACCTTGAGTCAGCCTTTCCGAGGCCACCATTGTCCCAATGCGTATGGAACTGTGCCTGGGTCCCATGGATATTGCAGGGAAAATGTGAATCAGTAGGCTGTTTTGCTTGGCTGCTAAATTTGGTTTACTGTTTCATAAATTAGGACATATCTGTCTAGAATGGTTCTTGTTGCCACCAGCAGCCAGGGTCACAGAATTGAAGGACATCAGATATGCAAGAGAAATGGAAAATAATTTCCCAAAGTAATGCTTTCTGTAAGAATCCCAAGGCTAGTTGAAGTGCTGAGGAGAGCTAAATAGGAAATGTAGCCTGAGGCTTGAGATTTCCTGCTTGTAACTCAAAACGGATGTGGAAACAGACATGAGGATGTGGTCAATGATTTTCCTTCCTGGGTGGAAGAAATAGCATCAATATTGGGTTGCTGATTAGCATTTTTTGCAATGTATGTAGCCCCACAGTTGTAGGCAGTAGAACAGAGATTAATTTTCCACATCACCTCATTCTCAAGCCTGGTTGTAAAGCATACCAGATGGTTAGCCGTTGCTCTGTATCAATGTTTGTGAAATTCTCAGAATGCATCGAAATTATTTTGGCTTATGCCTTACAGTACCACTTGTCTTCTTGGAAGTAGAGATGAAAATGGAGAAAGAATGTGAGGTTTTTGTCATGGAAAAGGAAACAAATAACTTCACTGGAATCGTTCGGTAAACAATACATAAGCTTACAATGTTTCATCTTTAATTTTCCTGGAATTTTCATTAAAGGTCATGATGGTGAGTTTTGCCAAACTTAAACAAAGGCCATGAGCTTTTTAATCATTTTCAGTGTATCTACTGTTAATCCTGGTGACGATATTAAATCAAACCAGAACAAAGCAGACAAACACTCCTTTTTGTACAGCTACTTACTCTAACTCCCAGCCCCTGTCACATTCTCCCCAGTGCCACTGCTGATCCCTCTCCTGGCCCCTGGACACCTTCCTTGAAGACTTCAGCTTTGGGCTTGTGAAGCTTCAGCTTCAGCATGGTCCTGGCTTTGTGTCCGCTCTCCAACTCCCAACCTCTATGAATTCAGCAATGATGAGGACACTGCTTTGATAGGTTTCCTTTAATGTGCACAAATTTCTTTATCTGATTTTGCCCTTACTAGTTATCTAGTATTTCAGAACTTCCCTTGATGCCTTCACCCCCTATCTTTATTTACCATTCTGTCCAAACCATCTCCCTGGCCAGACTCTTTAACTATTCACTGGTATAGAGGCAGATGGGCATTTGCATTGCAATAAAGATGGACTGTCTCTCTTTTCCTTAACCCTCTCTCATGTCAAGCTTTTGAAGTAGTTAAGCCCTGAACGTTACAGACGAGTGTCACACAGCCATGCCTTTGGGATCTACCACTTATTGTCACCATGTGCTCACTGGTAGGACTTCAGTGTTGTTTGGGAGCTTTCTGCTGTTCCTCAATATTTTTTCTCAGAGTTGATGTTCAGAAACATTTTGAGTCCCCGAATCTGCAATTCTTCATTCTTTGCATGACTTTATTTCCTACATTATTAAGGCAAGTTTTAATAAGGGACAGAATTTAGGATGGTATGTTGGGAAAGGAGAAGAGAGGGCATGTGTATGAGTTCCTAAGAAGGTGAGATTAATAAGCGTTTGTATCTTTTCTTATGGATAAGAAAGTAAAGGTAAAAGAGGAGGATCAGAATTGACCCAGCAGTTTGGAGCCTAGGTGACTGATGGATTGTGATTCATGAACAAAAACAAGAAATATCGGAAAGAAAGTGGGGAGAAGGATGTGATTTTCCTTGCCATTTCTGTTCCTCTTTGCCTTTTAAAAAGTCTAATTATTTGTGTTTAATTACCTTAAATAAAACAGAAAAAAAAAATTATTGCTTGAAATGAATGAGCTTTTAAAATAAAAGGGCACATACCAGAGACCAAATAGAGTTCAGGCCAGAAAGAATAATCCTCTTAGTAAGTCAGGTTTAAGCCCACTAATGTTAGATAACTAGGACAGTATCCTGCCTTTGGAAAAATGCTGTAAGTCCTTTGCCCTTCCTAAAAAAAAAAAAGAAAAGAAAAGAAAAAGAAAAAAAGCCATGTGAGAGAGATGCAGCTCTTAATGGGACTACTTTCTAGATTTTATATCTTGTCTTAAGCACCAGCTATTTTGCTAAGCTGACTGTCTCCTCCCAGGGTTTTGTTTTTTATCAAGTCAGAGATTGTCAGAGTTGGTGAGGAAATGACACATGGCACTGGGGTTATTTTTGTAGCAACTTGGCCAGAATATCTACATGGCCCTTGTGTATGATTTCAGCTGAAACATTTCCTCTTTGATAGAAATACAGTTTGGCTAAGATCTCCTGGAAAACGTGACTGCACGTCCTTAGTGATGCATTAGGAGCACGAGGGATCCAGGTGGTTCCTACCATAAAGCTCAGGTTTGGTTCTCTCTCCCCTTTCTCTAGTGTTTTCCTTAATATTCCAGCCTCTTTGTATCTCTTCACAGAGTATGTCAAAACATAAGAAATAGATAACTGAGTTTCCAACATCTCTTTGCTCTCATACTGTCAGAATGCTGTTTCTCTATGCCGGCCTATAGATTCTCTAAAAACTTCATTTGACATCACTGTTTTCAATATTATCCAAGTAGTCTGTTTGTTAAGGGGCTGGCTTCTGCCATTGTTCCTTTTAAACTTTTATAGATTGATGTTAAAAAAAAAAAAACTTTCTGGCAAATGGAACATAAGGTACATATACTAGTGCCAAATACCTGTGTAATGTGCATCTTTTCCTAACCAAGTTGTCTGTGGATACGCACACATGTTATAATTTGCATTTCCTTTCTTTTCTTAAACTAGGAATTAGCCTGGGGCAGCCTATTATATTATTGCATGAACTGTGAATTAGGGAGAAGCATGAAGTTGAGAGTATATGTTCATTAAATTAAATCACTGTTATGTTCACTTTGTGTTTCCACATGGCACCTGTGATTCCTAGAACCACTTCCATCAACCTGAAAACTTTATTTCAGACCAGAAGGCATTCAGCAGACTTAAGCTTAATGTTGTCTCTGATTTACCTAGTAGGTAAATTTGTGTCTTCAATTCAGAATTAATATGAAAGTGATCAGGCATAATTTTGAATTACTTCTTTTTTAATTTATTTGTGGCCAGTATTCTTCTTCATTTGTATTATAAAAACTTGCTTCAATGGTTAATTCATTTATAGAACAAACATCATATACTAAACATGACAGAATCCCTGTCTTCAAGGTTCATAGTTTTGGGAGAGGGTAGGCAGACACATATGTCAAGTTTTAAATATAGTCTGTGAAAAGGACCATGAAAACACTGATTGGAGAGAGAACAACTCAGGGTGAATCAAGGAAAACTTCTTCAGGAGGTTGACGTTGAAGTTGTGCCTTCTGAATGAGTGAGAGTCGCCCAGACAGAGGAAGCAGGGCCGGGTTCTCCAAATCAGAAGGAGTAACCTGGTTAAAGATTTGGTGGTGGTTAAGAGCTTGGTGAGGAATTCTACTGGGTGTAAGGTCCATTTTCTAAGGTAATAGTTCATAAGGTTGAGTCTGTAGTCTGCTCAGTGAATTGTAGCAATAGATGTATAATAAAAGATTTGCCTGTTTCCCAGATCAGTATTTTATTTTCAGTAAGCACTTTACCCAACATATTTTTTTAAAGATTTTATATTTTTATTTTAGAGAGAGAGAGAGAGCAAGCAAGGGGAGGAGCAAGGGTGGGGGAGGGAGAGGAAGAGAGAGAAAATCTCCAGCAGACTCTGCACTGAGCTGGGAGCTGGTCCAGGAGCTGGATCCCACGACCCTGAGATCATGACCTGAGCCAAAAATCAAGAGTTGGAGGCTTAACGAACTGAGCCACCCAGGCGCCCCTGTACTCAACATATTTTTTTAGTGCCTATGATCTAGTACACCCCAGAAGGGAAAAGAAATAGAAATAAATGCTATCTTCTAAAAAAATACCTAATTATTTGAGGACATAGCCCTGTTTATTTAAGTGAGAAACTTGTTTGACCTGATGCATAATGAGAAATGAAACACAGAGGAGGGAGCAGTTCTCAAGACTTACCACAGGGCCCCAGATCATCTACCTACACAGAGGATTCTTTCCACAGACACCAGACCGCAAACTTTACCTCACCAACCACTGAGACTCTGCCATGCCCAGAAAGCCTTCCCCACAAAGGTCCCCATTCATCATTTCTTCACTCTGTGATTGAAATGTGATGTGGTATCAGGCAATACTAGAGCTAAATATGAGATCGAAAACCCAAATTGCACTAGGGTGGTAGCTTTGTGGTTTCCAAGTCTTTTTTAACAGACCTCACAAATTGGACACCCATCTTGTTCTGCCCAGATGATTATGACTCCATGGGCTGGGAAGGCCCAGCCTGACAACCAGCACTTGTCTCCCAGTTTCTGACTTGCTTCCCCTCACATGTCTCAGAGCCTCCATGGCATATTCCTATAAATACTGCATCCCTGTACTGATAAGATACATAAAGAAGGCAGATAGAGGATGGGGACTAAAGTGAGCATTCATGATGTCTTTCTAGAGTCAGGAGAGACCATCCACTTCGTCCTGCCTCTGGTTAGGAGGACAGAAGCAGAAGGTCACAAAGGAGAGATTAAGCAGTTCTTAATAATCTGGTCTCAGGACTTGGAGGCCCATCATGTATTGCTCTTGTTTCAAATGGCTACTTTGGAATTTTTAATGAGCTTCAATATCTGATTCACTCTGTTGGAGGCTTACTTGGTCATTTTGTATGAATGGTGGTGGCAAGTGTCCTGGAAGATAAAGAGACAGAGCATGTGGTGTGATTGTGGGGCTCCCAGTATCTACCTAGGGACACTGCAGGGGCTGTGGGGAAGAATTCTAACTAAATTAAGTCTAATTCTTGCTCCCTCTGGCTCTTGTGTATGCTGAGTACTCAGGGTATTGTATGTAGGGGACCTGAAGTGTGGTAAGGGTGAGAGTGAAATTTCACGCATTCCATGGGTGGAAGGAGGTTCATTCCTGAACATTTCCAAATATTACAGGGGCTGTTTTCATGGCAGTCATATATGTAAAAATGTTACGTAAAATTTTTCATTTTAATAAAAATGAATCATATATTAGTTTCTTATTTTTTTAAATGTGAGAAAAAATCCAAGCCCAGGAATTTTTCCTTGGATCAGTATTTGATATTCTTACAGGTCCATAGCTGTTACCCAGGGAAGAAAAACCAGTTTCTCTTTACCCCTCTTCTGATCTGGTCTCTTACATTGTATTGATTTTTACCCCCAAACTGCAGTTACCAAGTATGAGCCAAGATAAAGATATGTTATTAGATATAATTTTTATCCTTCCATTCCAACTCTGACTCATTTTGTTTATAATCCAGGCACAAGAGAGACCCACATACTTTTTTTTTTGGCATCAGCAATGTACAAAGAAGCAGAGACTTCATTCACACCACTTTTCAGATCAACAAAGAAATATGGAACTTTTGAGCTACATTAATAATCTACCTTCTCTCCTTTCCTCCTAAGACATCTCAGAAGTTTTCAGTGTGGTCCAAGACCATTATTTCACTGCATATTGCTAAAGGATTTTACCCCATAGCATGATGCAATATTAGGTACATTTATATTCTAAGGAGATAGCATTTTTTTGTGATTCCAAAAATTTTTGAAGGAAATATTCATTTTAAGGACCCAAGAAAGAACTTTTTTATTTTATGTTCATCAATTAGTGAGACTTTAGATCTATTGAAATGAAGATTATTTCCATGTGTCCCATAGGAAATTTTGTGTTTGGTCTCTGTTAAACTTACCTTGAATAAAGTCAAGTTGACTTTCACAGTATAATTCATGTGTTGAGGAATCAGAAAACATTCACTTTAAGAACTTGTTAAAAACTTGAACCGATATCTGTATTGCTAATATTTGTTAAATGTGTGAAATATAATAAGGCATCTTTCAGGTTAGTTTTCTGTGAAACTGTGGGTGGTCAACTCTGTCTTTAATTTACTCTAATCCAGACAATTTTTGTCTTTGTCTTCTTTCTTTTACTCCCCTGCCCTTTCTTCCTACTTTCTCCCTACCCACAAATCATCACAAAAAACAAAGTTAACAAAACCCACAAAAATTGGGAGGATTATGGAAGTTCATAGGTGTGAATTTGGAATTACTAATTATTTTTCATCAAATATTGAGTTCCTCCAATGTACTAAGGTCTTTAATTTATATTAAAGAAGAGTGTAGATTGATAACACATTGACCTTTCCTTGAAGGACCTTACATTGTAACAGGTGATAGAAATGTTTAAACAGCAATTATCGAATTTGAAAATTATTTGTATAGAGGTAAATAAAAGTGTTGTAGAACATGCATAGGAAGGAATTTGTTCCACCTGGTGGCATTCATAAGGCTGTGACCTCATAAGAGATAACTTTAACTGGATCTGGGTAGATGACTAAGAGTTTGCAGAGTTTTCAAGAGAGTCGATAACATGGGTTATCATATAGGGGTTGCAGATTTACTTACTACTACTCATATGCATGATTAAGTTAAAGCTTACGTTCCACAGATCTAACCTTCCTCATAAACATCTATCCTACTGAATGGTGGGCCAGGGGCTGGACTGTGGAGCAGGACTTTAACTTGTTAATCGATTACATTTTACCTCCTTCTGTTTTGAATGGCTCAGTCTCTTTGGGAAAATGCCCAGTCTTTCAGATTTCCTCTCTCTTCCCCATGCTTCTTTCCATGACAATAGAATTTCTTTCTAGATATGTGACTTCTTGGTAGCAGGGGAGAAGATTTGTCCGGATTCTCATGGAATCTTCTATATCCAGCCCCTGGACTGGCATTTACTGAGGTACCATTTGTCCCACTTGACTTTGTGCAGAGAAGAGTTTGGATTCATAATTTACCTGGTCCTAAACATTTAGGAAAATGTGGAATGTTTGTCTTCTGCAATCTTGTTCCATGACTGCATGGCTCTACACAACTATGACCATGTCAATTCTGAAGTTTCTTCTGTGCAAGCAACACTACTAGATCCCTTTCAGGCTTTATGCTGATGGAGGCAAGCAAGAGCTCTGTTGCAGGTTAGGAGGTAGAAGGACTGCTGGATATCTGGAGGCTGGCAGTGTACCCCCGTGACACCCAGGGAAACTAACACCTCATATTGTGGTACTTAGGTTCTTTCATAGATATCTATGAAATGATAGATTCATTCTTTCTTTCTCCAGAAGTTCCACTGGGCTGTCCATCTTCTTTGCTCTTTCAGGGAGAGACTATTCAGGGACACCATGTCAGAGATAATTAAGTCCTAAAATAAGACAGGGATTTTTAGGAATAAGAGGAAACAGTGAGTTCAATTTGCAGTAAGGTTAGAGTCAAACTGATTTTGTTTGAATTTGGGGGATGAGTAGTTCAAGATGACCTCAACATTTGTTGCTTGGGTGATGGTGTAGTGTTGCCATTGGTCAAAATAAACAGTATACTCTAATGAGTTTGGGAATTAAGTTAGTGAGGCTAGTTTTGGTAAGTGTCTTAGTCTGTTTGGGCTCTTCTAACAGAATGCTACAGATTGGGTGGCTTATAAACAACAGACATTTATTTCTGACAGTTTTGGAGGGTGAGGAAGTCCAGGGTCGAGGCACCGACATATTGAGTCTGGTGAGAGCCTACTTCTTAGATCTTAGATGGCGGTCTTCTTGCTGTGTCCTCACATGGTAGCAGCAACAAGGGCGTTTTCTGGAGTCTCTTTTATAAGGCACTAATCCCATTGATGAGGGGCTCCACCCTCATGACCAATCACCTTCCAAAGGCCTCACCTCCAAATACCATCATATTGGAAATTAGGTTTCACTGAAGGGATTTTTTGGCAGGAAGGGGCACAAACATTAAGAATAAGCAGTAATGGGGGCGCCTGGGTGGTTCAGTCAGTTAAGTGTCTGCCTTTGGCTCAGGCCATGAACCCAGGGTCCTGAGATCAAGCTCTGTGTCAGGTTCCTTGCTCAACGGGGAGCCTACTTCTCCCTCTCCCTCTGCCTGCCACTCCCCCTTCTTGTGCTCTTTCTCTCTCAAATAAATAAAATCTTAAAAAAAAAAGCAGTAATGAATAACAAATTTTATTTAAGTCTTTTCAGTATACTTTGCTGTACTCAACAGAACATTCTCATCTCTCTTTGTCTGTCCAGTGAAAAGTATTACCCTGGAAATTTAAAGACCATCACTATTACTAGTATTGATTTTGCAAAATTACTGGGAATATATAAAAGTGTGGATTTTTAAAATTTAAGATGAAAATAAGGTAAAGAGGACGTTAACAGCAACATAAAAGTACACTGCATTTCTATAATCTATTTAGTCTATTGGAATGAATGCAGGGAGGACATTCACAAACATATCAAATATGCCAATAATTCAAAAGTTGTTTTGCACATAAACATCATCATTTTCTCCATCTAGGTTTTCTAACCTGTTTCAAACAAAGGGTTAAAAGTAATTGCTATTAAACAATGAAAAATATGTTACAACAGGTAAAAATGTAGTCAGCTCCAATAAGAGTAATAATTCTACAGAGGCATTCATTGGCAAGGAGCATGTATAATCTGTTAGATAGTGTGGAGGAGCTGCAAATGATTAGATTAATTTGTGCAAACACCTGTCTAGCAGTTGGGAAATTAATCATTTTCCTACTGTGGCAACACTTGCATTCTCCATTCAAAAGCCTGTGTGTTTAACCATATATATCCAGAGACCTGTAGCATCTCAGGGCGTTAGCTATCTTTAAGGATGTCTGTATCAACAAGCATAGGAGTATGTCCTCATTTTGGCCCTCTTGATTAATGTCATGCTTACACTAAAAACCCTCAATCAAAACAGCAGACAGCACAAATGACTGCATCATTAGACGGTGCTGTGCAGAAAGAGCACGGGGTTGTAGTTCTCTCTCTTCCCCCTGACTTACTGTGACCCAGCAGAAAGCACCCTTCTTCTCTGGGCCTCAGTTGTTACATCTTTGAAATGAGGGAATTTCACCAGGAGCAACATAAGAATAATCCAATATCTACTCCAAGGGCAAATCTTTATATATATATATCTTATTTATTTGAGAGAGAGAAAGTGCACACTCAGGGATGCCTGCCAGAGCTGGGAGTGGGGAGGAATGGCAGAGGGAGAGGGAGAAGCGGACTTGACCCTGAGCAGGGATCCCAACACTGAGCTCAATCCCAGGACCCCGAAATCATGACCTGAGCCCAAGGCAGACACTTAACCGACTGAGCCACCCAGGTGCCCCAAAAACAAGTCTTTAAACCAAGTCCACATATACTCTCTAATTCCACATTTGGGGTTAATATAATCCTAATTTTTTCTCCAAAAATTATGTTGTTGTTGTTGCTGTTGTTACTGTTTTAATCTCAATTAAAGCTGTGAGAGGGGCGCCTGGGTGGCTCAGTCGTTAAGCGTCTGCCTTCGGCTCAGGTCATGATCCCAGGGTCCTGGGATCGAGCCCCGCGCTGGGGTCCCTGCTTGGCGGGAAGCCCGCTTCTCCCTCTCCCACTCCTGCTTGTGTTCCTGCTCTCACTATCTCTCTCTGTCAAATAAATAAATAAAATCTTTAAAAAAAAAAATAAAGCTGTGAGAGATATTACTTCTGTTCTAGGGCTGAGGAGACTGTGACTCGGAAAGTTCAATTGAGATAAGATTAGAGCTGAGGTCTATCTGATCCCAAAGCTTGTGTGCTTTGCATTGTTTCATATTGTCTTGTAGAAAGAAAAATAAAGAAATGGAATAAAGGCATTTCATGGAGTTGGCGTATTTTTATATATTCATATTTTTTTAATATTTAATGAGATTTTGAAGCTTCAAGACCATTGGTCAGAATAGCAATTTTACTTTTAGCATCAGTAACTGTTCGTTTATTCAGTTGACATTTGGATTTTATAGTCTTCATAGTGGGGCTTCTCTCCCTTTCCAGTATGGTTTTAGGACTTATAAATAATGTGACTAGGACTCTAGGTACGCCTTCTGGCCAAGAGATGGAGAAAATTAAGACAGCTTTGAATAATTAGGCGCAAAATAATTTAGAGACAAAATAATTTAGACACACAATAATTTAGACACAAATTATGTAAAATTAGTTTAAACATTGTTTTAAATGATGGGGAAGTTTGGTTAAAAACTCATGAGATTAATTGCCTTTCTGATTTCCTTTTGGTAGCAGAGGCTTCTTATTTATGTCCTCTTCCTATTCTGAAGCTTGTTGGCTGCAAACACATGGTGGAGGTCTTGGCTCAGGATGAAGGAGGAGAGTGGTGAGGGATTATTCAGGAATTTTAGCCATATACCCAGGATGCATAGTATACACAATCAGCTCATTTGAGTCATGACCTTCTCATGGATTGATTCAAATGCCAACTCTGCTCTTTAGGAGCTGTTTGACCTGGGCTAAGTCATTGAGGGGATACAACACTCTTTAAATCTCCTTTTCATTAACAACTCAAGTTGCTTTGACAAATACCTACTGAATTGGGGACAGATTCTTTTTTCAAAATAATGAGCATGGAGTACATTAAATAGGCCCTTAAACTATCAATTGTTACATAACAAAAACATCCACATTTTCATTATAAAAACCTAGCCAAGTTTGTGGTTATTGTGTATTTGTTCATTTTTAAACAAGCTAGTTAGCTATTTTGTCTGAACGTTGCTACAGGCCCAGTGGGAGCCACAAGGCAGGATTCTCTTGTGCAGAGCCCAGGGTTGCTCTTGGGTCCAATTGGCAAAGGGGAAGAAAGGTTTGATGTTAATCCAAAATGTTTCTGAAAGGCTATACATGATTTGAGAATGGATTAGATCTCTATGGATGTCTAGGGAATTTTTATACTCAGTTAATTTTAGAAAGAAATTTTATTTAGAGCTGCTTTTATGCCTGCAATGGAGCAGGCCACACCACAATTACACATTTTTAGAAGGGTGGATCCTTTGATGATAGATATAATTTCTACCCCCTCATTTTTCCCCAGTTGAAAGATTACCATTTAAAAATCCTTTGAAAAAATGGTTTGATCCTTTTTGCACATGCGGATTTTTTTTTTCTTTCAGTCTTGAGAAGATTTATGTAGGCTGTAGTTTTTAGTTGGAAAGAACACACCAGGGAGTTGAATCCTTTCCTTATCCAAAATAGAAAGGGCGTGGGTTTTCTTTCTTTGATGTGGATGAGGCACACCTCCTCCCTAACACTTCTGATGATTTTAGTGTTTCTTGCTGTTGGGACTTTACCCTGAGCATTCCATCTTTTCTCCCTGTCTTCCCTTAAAATACATAGGATGTTTTTGTGACTCATGGCAAATATGATCTCGGGAAAATTATGCTGAAGAAGCAAGGCTGCAAAATTATTTTCATAATTGGGTTTTCACATTTTCAGAAAATCAATTTTATCATGAGAGAAAGACCTGGACGTCCTTATTCACTAGTTGGTTTTTACGACTTTAGGTGATTGTGGGTAAGTTCCATGATTCTCTGCGCTGTGGGATTCTGGTTATATATACATATTCACTTACTTAAACTTGGAATATTGTGTTTTTTACCAAAATATGATGACAATAAAACTTCAATTGTTGTTAAATGTGTATGCATGTAATCTTTCCTCAAAAGTGATTCTCCATTTATCCTAATGATGTATTGATATTAGTAGTGGTAATTAATTGTTCTTGAGTATTTATTCTATTTCTAAGCACTCTGCCAAGAACATCTCCTGTATAAACTCATTTATTCTTTATAAGAATCCTGATGTAGGCATTATAATTCTTATTATCATCTTTTTAGAGATGAGGAAACCAAGACTACCTTCTGCATATTCATATAGTTAAGAAAAGGCAAATTCAAGATTTATATCCAGGTTCATCACACAAGGTCAGTGTTTCAGCCATTAATTTGTTTAGCCTTTCAGCTGAATGCCTTGAATTGGATGTCTCGAAAGCCTTAGCAATTCAGATTATTTTTGTACCCCATGAATTGTAATTTTGTTAGAATGAGTGAGTGGCTGATTATTGTCACATTATTCTTGCTACTGCCCTGGTCCTGTCATTCACTCGGAGTCACTTCAACTTTTGTGCATTTCACATTGTAACTTAGTTTATGTTCTCAAATAGAGTTGGCTTAAATTTTCCTTTCAAGATTTTGAGGCAAACAACTCAGGGCAAGGCGATGGTACCTTGGGGAGGCATATGGCCGATGTTTCATAGTGTCTTTCCTCCAGACTAGACTCGCGGCCTGGGGAAGGGTTCCTTGTTCTTGGAGGCCTGAAGAGGAGAAAATGGTCAAACTAGGTGATAGTTCACTTCAGCAATCAGACATTCCCTAAAAAAAAATCTGAGGCCCTTTCCCTTTCTTCAGATCATTCTTTTTCATTCTATTTGTGTTCAGTTTCAGTTTTGTAAAGATATACAACTTAGTGTAGGAAGCCCTTATAGCCACTTATTTTGGGGTCAATGATAACATGAAGATACATGTTTTTTACATATTAATTATATACTAGAGTAAGAAAAATAGATCAGACAAAATCTTATTCTATTTAAATGTATATTACTGTAATCTCTATTTT
Organism: Neomonachus schauinslandi; assembly: GCF_002201575.2. NCBI lineage: Eukaryota > Metazoa > Chordata > Mammalia > Carnivora > Phocidae > Neomonachus > Neomonachus schauinslandi. Next base: position 75,641,742 of record NC_058403.1, read on the forward strand.
TAGTCTTTTATCTGTCAAAGTACTTTAAAGACATGAACTTAAAATACTAATAAATGATATGATAAAACATAGAAAGGTTTTATAATTTACAGATTAATTTTTATTCATCATATTATTTGATAATTTCTATAGCTTTATGAAAAAGATATAGGAATACTTGCCCTTTTACTGTTAGGCAGATGGAGAAACTGAGGCACAAAAGTGCCAGTTGTTTGTTTGGAGACACTGTAAGCAGTAGATAGTCTAACTGGGTGTGAGTGTTAGCCAGAGCTGTAAGCATGGTAATCTAAACCCTAAACTTCTTTTGAGGCAAATTATTGTTTGTGTGGGGATGAAACATCAGCATGTTTCTTTTTACTTAATTAAGAGGTTCTAGAAGGTGTATTTGAATTCAACAGATGGGGAGGCCATTAATTTTATTCCATCACAGAAGTTGCCTGGATAAGTTTTTTATTTTGTTTTGTTTTTAATGATTTTCCCCTTAAGTTTTACAGAGATCACCTAGAGTAGGGTTAGAAAAATTGCCCAAATCTCAATCTCTTTCAGCTTTGCCAACAAGATCATATGGGAACAATGAGATAAAGACTAAAACTCTTACCATGATACCCAAAGTCCTTCATGCAATGTAGGCTTGCTTACTTGTAGCCTTACGCCCTGTATCTCCTTCTCCAGCTCTAATTAAAATATTGGCATTGCCTGAATTCATTCTGCTCACTTATGTATCTGTGATTTTATTTGTGCTCTTCTTTTTTTGCCTGGCAAGTCCTATCCCACCCCCTTAGCTGATTTTCTAGACTGTATAGTCACTTCCCTAAACCATCTGTGCCTGTGAATTCTCTTACTATTTGTTTTGTCTGCCTCTGCTAGTAATATATAAACTGCCTTTCCCTGCTATGTTGTAATCACTGTGAAGTTGCTTACTGAATAGTTTTATAGTCTCAGCACCGTCCTAATTACTTTCATGCATTATTTCATGGCCTATCATATATCTCTGAAATTGCTATTAACACCCTCTGCCATAGATGAGAAAACTGAGCACTGGCAGGTTGACTCTCTAGGTTACACAGTTAGTAAATAACAGACAGTATTTTGAATTCATATCTATCTGCTTTAAAGCCAAGGCTTTTTACCATTAAAACATACTGCCTCAAGTCAGTGAATTAAAGAAGTTCAATGTCTTATTTACTTCTCTGTACCAGTTCCTAGCCCCGTGTATGATGTTGGTGGGTAGTCAGTTAAGCAGGTGGAAAGTGTGATGCAAACTGGGGGAGTGTCTTTGTGTCTTTTTTTTTTTCTCCCAGAGAGAGTGTGTGTGCGCGAGCAGGTTGGGGCGGAGGGAGAGAGAGAACCTTAAGCAGACTTCACGCCTAGTGTGGAGCCTGACGTGGGGCTCAATCTCATGACCCTGAGATCATGACCTGAGCCAAAATCAAGAGTCAGTAGCTTAACTGATGGAACCAGCCAGGTGCCCCGAGTCTTTCTGTGTCTTTGGGACATTAGTGGACTCTCAATCTCAGGAAGATCAGTTATTAAGGAAGTAAGGTATTATGAACTGTGGGCATATATCTAAAGGGATGCTGCCAAATCATATTCTACTAAAAATAAAATTTAAACGTGTTTATTGTTCATTAGTTGCTTATTTATTGTTCAATTTCTGGTTCATTATGTATTAACTCAGTTCTCCAAATAATCCCTTTTGGTAGGTACTGTTATGTCCCGCTTTACAGATGTATATTTTTGAGGCACAGAGGGGTTAAGGTGATGTCCACGGTTACATAGATAGTGAGTGACTGAGCTAGGACTGGAGCATGGTGGACATTCAGGCTCCAAAGCCCATGCCCCTCACCCCTGTGCATACAGCTTCCAAGCAAACAGTCTTTGCACCCCCTGCAACTCCCAGCAAAGGGTCCATGGGAGCTGTCTGACCATTCTTGCACCTTTTGACTAAAAAAAAAACCCCAAAAACAAAAAACCCCAAAAAGTGTGTACCTTTTCTTTGCAGCTTACCTAGAAGAGCAGAGTCTTAGTTTGCAGGAAGGAAGTGATGATCTTATCGAGAATAAATAAAAATAAACAAGTGAAAAGTTTGGGCATGCAGAGTAGAGGGAATTGAGCCCATTTTTTTCTTTTCTGTGAAATTAAGAATGAGGAGAGTAACACTTGAAATTGCTATAGTGCTTTCTAGTTTGTGAAAATGTATGTCATTTGCTCTTAAAATGTATTTCCTTGTCAGTGGGTCTATTATTGCTCTTCGCTCTCCTTTGCTGGATTGTAAAGCTCCTTGTTTGTAATTCCCCCTAACCACTTACCTTTAATATGTGATAATGAATGATGGTTGTATTGGATAGTAGAGCAAAAAACACCTTCCGTTTGTTGAGATCTTACAAGTACCAAATGAGTGACACATATTTTCTGGCTTTTGTATTAGTGGTAATCACATTAGTTTGTCAAACATAAACGTAGCAGTTTGATAGCCCTGACTACAGATTTTTTCCATCTTTCAACAAATGTTTATTGACAGGTTACCAAATACTAGAGCCTGTTCTTAGCAGTGAAGACAAAATGATAACTAAAAAGAGCTAAAACAAAGCAAATACATAAACAAACAAAATAACCCATGATCTCTGGATTCATGGAGCTCGCTTACCGTCCAGGGACTTTGAGAGCTAAATTCTTCTCGCCCTTCGGTGTTTCTCTGCTCTGCCTACCTCCAAACTCCAGTTATACTTTATTATGTCTTGAGGAAGAGGATTGAAAGGGTTTAGAGGAGTTCCCTATCCATTCTTACATGATGTTTTAAGCCATGTTGGAGGCAGTTGGAAGGGCCCTTGATTGATTTGCCTTGGGCCAACAGGAGCAATATTAAGTCATCTGAAAATTGTTAGATTTAATGACTTCTTGGTTTTCCTGGTCTCATATTTCTGTAAATTGCAGTCAGTACTTGAAATTTGGATGAAGAGAGGGTAAATTCTAATCATGTTATGACTGGAGTTTGGTCTTCAGTGAATGATTACTGGTTTTTCCAGGTTTCCTCTTTGTTTTTGTTTCTAAATGTGTGTCTAAAGAGTATTTCCTCTACTTACTGTTAAAATTAATACTGTTAATGTAATAACTAAAATCTTTATCGTTTCAAAACCATTTACCATTCATTACATCTTTTGAGCCTCACAATAACGATGTGAGGTGGATATTTGCCATCCCCTTTCACGTGATGAGGTATCCAATGAGGTGAAGCAGTATTCTTAAGTTCACCTCTAGGCAAGGAACACTCCATGTTTTTTTTGTACTAAACAATATTGCCATCACTCAGGATAGATTTCAAGACCATTCTGTTTGCTGGTGTGTGTGTGTGTGTGTGTATGAGAGAGAGAGAGAGAGAGAAAGAGAGAGAGACAAACAGAAAAGAGAAGGGAGGAAAGGGGGGTGGGGGAGAGACCTAGGATGGGAGAGGAGAAATTCAATCTCAACTGATTTTCCAGATCTAGATCCAGACCTCAGACCCCTTTGCTGGCATAGAAGGCTTTTCTTCTGTCTGGACAGGGGATGAGAGAAGGACAACCATGAAAAAGAGCCAATTGCTACAGATGACTAGGCAGAGAAAATGTTGAGAGTTGCTAGGAGACCAGTTGTGCTGTCAGGCTCAGGAATGAGAACATGTCGGATGGAGGGCACTGGGCTGGAATTCGTGTCATACACAAAACGTTCAATCACGCATGCCAGTGGTTCTGAGTCAGAATCAACCAGAGCTAAAAACAGTCAAGAGAGTTTTCCTACCTCTTTTTTCTTTTTCTCTTTTTTATATTTGTATATTTTTCAGAGACAGACTCCTCGTTAAAGATCTCACAATGGCTATGGGATGCTTAGAAAATGTTAGTGTCTCTCTGAGGTAGATGGTACTGTGTTTCAACCCACCATTCAGAATGAGAAAACTTTCCTCCAAAAACGGGAGTGTTAGCTTGCTTGTCCTCAGAGTTTCTCTGAGGTAGTTGCAATTATTGATCAAGTGAATCATCATTGCTGAGCTAAAGTCAAGACAGCTCATACTGTTTACAGGAGGAGACCAACATGGTGTGTCCTTACCTGGACTTGGAAGACTTCATTGCTAACTTCTGTGCTCACATCAAGCAGCTCGTGCAGCCCTGAGCTTGTCATCTTTTCTCTGTGGCTTTCCTTTCTCCTCAGATAAATGAGGACGGAATTGTGCATGACAACACCTTATGAAATATTCAGCTTTATTTGATTCCAGGACCACAGACACATGTCAGCCCCTTGGAACAACTTATGTTCATCCCGTGTACCTGGGTCACCAGGTCAACTTGGAACGGGAGGCTATGTGGATCTGTGAGTGGACACTCACTTTCTAAGAGTATACCCCTCATAGTGCATTTATTCTTTTCTACCTTCATGGCAGTAGCTTCTTTCATGTTCTAGTTCATGTTGCTGGAGCTATGATAGCTGTCTCATCTTTACACGATTAAGGGAGCACATCACTATAGTTTAGAATCACCTGGCATTCCATTTCCTAGAGCCAGGAAAGAACTTCAGGGAATATTCCAGCTTTTGATAGTTTATAGTCAAACACATCCTCTTTTTTGTCAAGATTCCAGGAAGCAGGGAGCACTTGGCTCTTGAAATCCAGAGTGTGCTCCTGCCCCCACATAAATATCTCAAAATTAAGGACACTTGTCCTTAATTACTTCAGTTTGAACATATACGTGTGTGTGTGTGTGTGTGTGTGTGTGTGTGTGTGTGTGTAATACCACACCTTAAAATGGCTGGATGCCACAACTTGCTGGCATTGAGGGTTAAGCCCAGGAAGAATAAAACCAAAGTTGTCCAAGAAATATGAACTGAATAGATGAAATAAAATCTGCTCAATTCACATCTAATATCATGCCGAGCAACAGTTTATGTGACCACGAGCAGTACAAGACCAAGCTGGGATTAAATATCCCCGGGAGATTTTCTCTGAAACATAGCTGATACAACTTCTGAAGAAATACTTTATTTTTGGGAAGTTTGACTATGAATCATCACAAAGTACAGATTCAATTGTATTGGTCCTCTCATACAAAATCTGTAACGATCCCTCTACAGTATAAAGAGCCTGCCTACCTTAGCCTGGAATCCAAGGCTCTCGAGATTTGTCTGACCCATCGTATCATTCAGCCCGATCTTCCACTACTTCTTTTTGGGGACCCTAAGTGCCAACCCAGACTCGCTCCTATTTGTCTCTCTTCCTTTGTACCTCTCCCTTTTATCTCCACATGTGTACATCCTAGCCTTTTTTCGGAGCCCTTCAGGGAGCTTTTCCTGACCCGTGCAGTTTGGAAGGATGCTTTCCTTCTGTGTGTTCCTTTCAGTGGCTTTATCCTTTCCTAACTGGAGGACCGTAACTTGTTTCGTGTTCTGTTTGTCACTCCTGGGTTGTGAGCTCCTTGAGAACAGAGATCCTCTCTGTTTTCCCTATGCAAAGGAAATCAAAGGATTGCCCGCATTAGGTACTAATAAGTGATAGCGGAGTGGGTGAGAGCACTATCTGGAGGAAGGGCTGTTTGTCAAGTGTCCTTTAGGGTGAGTGGACAGCAGCTTGTGCAAAGCTGGAAGAAGGGAGTTTTAGAAAGAAGTGATTGTGGTCAGAGCCATTCTGATTGTCCAAGAGTTGGAGCGTCTGTGTACATTCCTCTTCTCTATCGTGCTTGTCAGTTTTTTCCTTTCTTCATTTTCGAGGGGTCCTATGAGGGTGCATGAGAAAGAGAGAGAAAAAGACATGAAACAATAGTTGACAATCGAAAGAGATGCTGGGTAAGGAGACACTAGCTTGCCTTCTTCCCTGGTGCCCCGCCCTCTCTGTCTTGTTATGTTTCCCCTGTGGCTGTAAGGAGCTGGGATTGGTTGTATAATACTCGTACAAACACAGCTTTTGCAAATGTGAGAGTGAAATTGTATTTGGAAAAGTGAGACGTCTCTTTTCTCTTTACAGAGAAGCCTTAACTATGAGATTATACATTTTAAGAATCATAGTGCTGAGATTTAGATTTGGATTCACTGGAATAAATGAGATTTTAGGATGAAGCGGTCCAATTATGCTTTAATGAATAGATTGAAGTAGAATAGATGGAATGGTTTAGTTAGAGTCATATAGCTTTTTTTATGGAGACTCAAGAGTAAACCCAAGAGTAAACCCAAGAGTGAACCTGACTTGTAGGTTACGTGTCCTGTCTTCTGTTTGTGCAGTAGTATTTCTTAATTTATTGATAAGTCATTTATTTTATAGTCTGTTTCAATAGCCGGTCTATCCACAAAAAATAAACTGTGCTCAAAAGTAGTGTTTGTAAGTTCTGTGTGTCATGTTAAAAATTCAGGCATGGTTCATACAGCTGCAGACATGATTCACCGCACAGTCTTGTTTGTAGCTCAGGGTGACATATGGGCTTAGTTCAAAACGAGCAAAAGTTTTTGGTTGCGCTTACATGGTCCGTTTCCATTATCACAAGCATCTCTTCCTTCGGCTCTCATTTGTGGGGCGTCCATACACCCCTGGCTTTGAAAGAGAAATTCAGCTTGCCAGATATCAGCCCAGCTGTAGACAGTCTGGCCCCACTCTTTGCATTTGTCCTTCTTCTGTTGACTGCACTGCAGTGTCTGGGAATGCTGCTGTCATCGTCCTTCCGTCCCCAGCCACCAGAGCTCTGCGGGCCACTGCCATTCTCAGGCCAGACAAAGGAGTGCATGTGGGCTCTCTGTGCCTGATGACCCTCTCGCCGTCTACACTCACGCAGGCCTGTAGTCGATTAGCTCAGCCTTGCCTGGAAGTTGAAGAAAGACAGATTGTTTGTGGTTCCTTTTGAAAAATAAGGTTTTATCCAAACTGTCTGACAGTGGAATGACATCCAAGTCATTGTGGCCTCTCTTCTCTGTTCAGCCCTGAAGAAGCGCCGAGACGCTAGAGTGAATGACCCCGTGGGCTTCCTTCTAGCTCTGCTGCAGTCTGTACTGAGAAACCCAGCATTCAATGGCTGCAGTCATTTTTCATTTCTTTCACTGAAGCATCACATGCACACAGAGAAGCACACAGCTCCTAAGTCGCAATGTATGCATCCATTTAACCAAGACCACTTACCATCACCCTCAGTCCATTCAGAACTCATTAGATCTCTCGGCCCATGAGTGCCAAATTCTGATCATCAGTGCTTTTCAGGGCTGATTGCAAGCTCCTGTTTATATTATTTCCATGTTTTTGATGTGATTTTGTTTTTGCTATTTGCAGAGTGATATAAGTGCAGTTTAAAAATAGCACAGGAAAACAGTAACTCTGATGAGACTGTTACAGTAGTGGCTCAGGAATAATATTTACTTTTTCTGAAATAATACATGTTCGTTGCAGACCATTTGCCAAATACAGAGAAGCAAAGTACAGGTAAGAAATTAAGTAATCAGTGCTCACCCAACAATGTCTCCCAGACCTAGCCATTCAGAACACTTTAATGTGCACCATTTCAGATACACCCCCGCTAGATATACATGTCTATTTAAACAAAACTTGAATTATATGGTGCATATTGTTCTGTAATTTTTATTAATTAAGGATGTAGAAAATGAAATCTTTTACATTTTTAAATGGCTGTAGTGTTAACTATCATATGAATATATTATAACCTATTTAACAAACACGTGCTCTACTTCTTTGAGCTGGGTATGGTTTTGTGCTCTCATCAAGATTACTGGATGCTATCACTTTATTGAGATCTTCATTTCCCCTAATTTCCTTAAGGCATTCCTAGGAGTAGACTTGCTAAATCAAATAGTATGCACACTTTAAGACATTTGAAATATATTACCACATCATCCTTGAGAAAATTGGCATCACTTAATACTCTAAACAGATGCAGCTGAGAATCAAACATGTTTTCTAGGACCACTGCCAGCTTTCGAGATTTTACTTAAGTAAAGGAAACTGTGGTGATTTGATGGATACAAAATTCATCATGTCTTAACTTGCATTTTTTTATTATCAGTACGAAAAATCTTTAAAATATGTTTATTGATCATTGTTAATGTCTTTTGTCCATTTTATCGAGGTATTGATTATTTTTCTTATTGCTATATAGGATTTATTTTATGGGTAAGGATATTAATCCTGCACATATTTTTCCTAATTCATCATTGTTCCTTGAGTTATTGCCCAAACTCAGACCTGAGATCAGAAGACTTACCCAGAACCAATCTGAAATAAATCTTAAATACTAGAAAATTAAGTTATCTTTGTAATTACTCTCAGATGACTTTTTTCAAGTTTACAACTTTTTGGTTGGTTGGTTGGTTGGTTGTTTCAACATGTGTGTGCCTAGAAAGATCAATGAATACTACAAGAAGGTAATGACTGTAATCTTTCCTGGAATGGAGAGTAGTAAAATAGCCCAACAGTGCTTTTAAAATTCTCACTGGGATAATTTGGAATAAATTACATTGTTCTATATTTGACTTTTCTAATAAAAATTCATAGTGGCCATCAACCAATATTTACGCATTGATTAGTATAATGCAGGATTAATTAGGAATTATAGAAGCAGACTGGACTTACATGTCCCTAGAACTGTAAGCAGATTTAACTGGTTTGCCAGAAAAAAAAAAAAACAAAAACAAAAACAAAACTTATTGAATATTTTAAGTTTAATTCAATATTTCTAGATGTCAGTTTCCTTTTAGGGACTAGTACTAAAAAGAGCCTTTTTTGTGGTTTATAATAGGAAACTTCAAAATTAATATAAGCCTTTCAAAGGATTCTTATTTCAGCATTTACTAGTAAACATTTGGATTCTGTCTGGATGCCTAAAACAAATCATGATAGCTAAAGTCAGTGTCATGGCATTTTGCTGAGTTCATGAATTTCAGTGCAAATATGTCATTCTGCAACATGTTGGAATTTATTGAGGAAATTAGGTACTTAGATTTGCTGTATCTCTTGGAAGCTAGTGGAAAAAAAAGTTCTAGAATCCACAATTAAAGCCAAAATGATCTTTCTAAAATCTCTCTATAAATTATTTTCCTTGATTTAATTTATTCAGCTTTTAAATCACTTAAAAAGACCTCATGTAGTCTAGACATAATTTGATTGTGATGTTCTTTTCTGGACAGTTTAACAATGAGCATTTTAGACTTCATTAACAGAAGTTAAAGAAGTGAGGGCAACATTTAAGCATGAAACATTAAGCTATAGCAAAAGGGTGGAATTTGAAGCATTTTTGAGGTAATGGAAATCCCACTTCAGGCAGACAATGTGTTTTTACTAAAGATAATTTTTTGAGAAGTCTGGCTGTTAGTATGGCTTGTTAGAAATAAGAGTGTTTAATGTGGGAAGGAGAAATGGCTATGAGTATAACCAAGATTTACTGTCCTATAAACTCTTGCCTCCTTGCTGTAACTGTGAGTCCTCCCTCCTTGGTTACAGTTCCTGATTATGCTGGAGAGGAAAAGGGGAGGCAGCTTGACTCAGGCAAGTCCTGCATACTCCTTCAGAGGACACATTCAATGTTTGCGCCTTCAGGAACTCCCTTGACATTCCTAGAACTTAGTTACCCCAAATGCAAGATGAAAAACATTGAACCAGATAATTTCTAGATCCCCTTCTACAATTTGTCCTGTATTATGACTTCTAGGAAAAGGGGATAGATGTCATCAGATGAGAACAATCTCATATTCTCACCCTCAATTCCTCCAGTCCACCAGCTTCTGAAGATATATAGATATGCAGCTGTTTCCCTTCTGTCTCAATAACAGCAATAATAATGTGTGAAAGAAATACAATAAAGTTAAATAAAGCTGTGTAAAGATCAATACGATATTAAAATTTTTGGCTAGTACTTCGAGTCTAGCTTATTTCCTGTAGCTTTCCAAAAGAGTTCATGCTTGCAGTTCTTCTCTGCCTCCTCCTCCTCCTCCTTCTTCTTTTTTTTTTAACTCCTGCATCATCAGTATCTCTATAGCTCCTGGATGATTGCCATCAGCTCACAAACCTACATTAAAGCACCTATCTTAAAACAAATAAACCTCCTTTGACCTCACTTTTTCTCCAAAAACTTGTCTGGACTTGCTGTCTCTTCCACCTCTTCCCCCATTTTCTCCACAACTCATGCTAACTGGGTTTCTGTCTAGACCACAGCACTGCAATGGCGCTCATAAATGTCCTCAGTGGTGCACAGCCTGCTAGAGCCAAGGGTCAGTTATCTACCTCCAGCTTTCTTGACTTCTCAGCCATATTTCCCTCTCCTCCATTGCATCTGAAACCTTTCCTTCTCTAGGCTTCCCTTCTTTTAACAGGCTGTTTTCTATCTCCTTCATGGGCTCTTCCTTTTTAACTAGACCTCTGAGTGCAGTGCCACGCCATTTCAGTCACTGAAGAGAGAAGCAGAATTTTAACACACAGAGATGAAGACTGGGAAAGCAGGAAAGGTGAATTGGTTATGAATTTTACAGGGAAGAAGTTCTGTCTGGTTGGACCTTAGGGTAGGTGAAGAGGAGGTTTATTTATGGAAGGAGCTCAAAATGTCCCGTATATAATATCTACATTGAGATTAGGAACAGATTTCTAGGGACTGTGAACCCTCCCATTTTTTCCAGCCTTGACATCGGTGAAAAGTCAAAGGGTGCTAACTCAGTGAGGTTGGCGAGCTAATTAAGCCCCATATTGAAGGTGGCCATGTCCTTTTATTGGAAACCAAAGTCTTAGCTGTGTCCCAGGAGAAGCCAAGCGTGTGTCACCATAGACTTTCTTGTTCTTCTTGGTATACTTTCTCCAGAGGATACTATTCTAGGGTCTGGGGCCAATCCACATGGCAGCTGATATTCATTCCTTAATTCCCCAAATATTTATTGAGCCTCTGTTATATGGAAGGCACAGATGGGTGAGGCTGTCTTACATAAATATACCAGAGAATAGAATTTTTGTTGGAACTAATTATAGTTCCACCTATGAAAATACTGACCTTTTTACAATGAAGTACCTTTTTCTATGGTTTCTCAGGATATCACTGGGCATGGGATGGTATATATATATAGCAAGAATTTAGAAGTCATAATAGGGGATTAAATCAATGGATTTTTTTTTAATTGCCACTTCTTTTTTGATAGAAGTCTTAGAAATTATACTTTTTTCAATTTTTGGATGTGAAAACATCAATAAGTAAGAGAACTGAAAATTGCTGCTAAAGAAAAAATATACATTATTCAGATCAGCAAATAGCAGACTGAGCAAAACAGGTGATCCTGTTAAGTGATAAACCTTCTCATTCAGGAAATTGCCATTTTGGCTTTTATAAAACTGCCCTGTCTGTGCCTGCATCTTCTTCTAGGAATATTGCACTGATCAAGCAATAGTTTTCCAGAGAAAACAAATTTCCTACATAGTATTACTCTATGTGGCTTTGCCAGGTCTTGAGAAATGTTAAAATAGGAAACAGTTCAGTTTTGTCATCAGTTAGAGTTTAGAGTGAGCCCAGTTTACCAAATCTGGCATTTCTAAGACCCAACAACTTTTGTGAAAGAAAAAGATGGGGCTAACTTCTCACCATCTATGTGGGTCCAGCAGGGCCAGACCACCCCAGTGTGACCAGATCACCCCAGTGTAGCCAGACTACCAGGGAACCTACAGAGTGACCAGTGGGATTGGTTGTGGTATCTGGAGTTTTATAATGTTTCAGAAGATGGGACAAGGTTGTCACCTTTCTTTCCAGTTGTTGTTATTTAGCTGTTACTTTAGTTTTATTTAATGCATTTCCACTAGGTTAATTTCCTTCTTAAAATCCTTTCAGAATGTTTACTGACAGTATACTCTCTTTAAAGTTCTGAGAAAGGATTTTATTTTATTTTTTTTCCTTTTTTTATTATGTTAATCACTATACATTACATCATTAATTTTTGATGTAGTGTTCCATGATTCATTGTTTGTGTATAACACCCCGTGTTCCATGCAGAATGTGCCCTCTTTAATACCCATCACCAGGCTAACCCATCTTCCCACCTCCCGCCCCTCTAGAACCCTCAGTTTGTTTTTCAGAGTCCATCGTCTGTCATGGTTCGTCTCCCCCTCCGATATCCCCCCCTTGATTCTTCCCGTCCTGTTATCTTTTATAAGTGATTTATAGAACTTATCTTCGCTTTCATAAATCATTTTGAAAAAACCTTATCAGATACTTACGGGTGAGAAGAATCATAAGCATATGCTTATGGTAGGTAAATGTGTCAACCCCGCATGTAAACTAACATTAAGTTACCCAAAAACATTACTTATCCAAAACCATTAATAACACAAAACCATTACTTATCCAAAAGAAAAACCCTTCAGAGAATGGTGGAAAGGGCCTGAGGATCTGTCATTGGGAGTTTTTGTGTCACTATTTGTTTTTTATTTATATGTGTAGGTGAGAGAAATGATTAGTGAAAGGGATATGGAAATCACACGAGGATTTTTGTCTTTACTTCTAAGGAAGAGACATGGAGCTCAAGTTTCTAGAGTGAAGAAGAGAATCTCACAATAATTCGTATTTCTTCTTCTTCCTTCTCTTTTCTCTTCCTTTATATTTTGTTCAATAAATATTTCTTCAATGTCATATGTTAGGCATTGGACTAGGTAAAAAGATGGATCAGATTTCAATCATATCTACTGAGTGCTAAGAATCTGGTAGTGGAGATATCTACCAACACACACACACACATTATAGTTAAAAGTAAAGATAAACCACTTGTGAATATCATGGAAAGAATTACTAGTATTCAGCTACTGACTGTCAGCTTTATCCAGAAAGTGACATGTGAACTGAAAGGTAAGAAGGGAAAGCATTCAGAAGACATTCTAGACAGGAGGAATACCGGGAACAAAAGCACAGCTGGGAGATGGCAGGGGGAGGGGCTCTCTAGCTTTTTTTTTTTTTTTTTTTTTTAAGAAGCCCTGCACAGACAAAGCCAGAGATGTAGGTTGGAGTCAGATTGGGAATGAGCTTGAATGGCAGGCATATTAAGAAATTTATACTGTAGATGATAAGTCTTAAATAATTTTTAAAAAGCAGAGGAATTTCATTGTCAGATTTGTTTCATAAAATTATGCAGACAACAGATTGCAGGAGGACAGACTGATGGAAGACGGACAGAGGCTATTGTAGTAGCCCAGAAAGCTTTCTCATAGCATGGTGACAAAGGCATATATGAAAACCCTATATTGCACTTCCTATAAAATTAAGGAAATGGCAGTATAAACCAAACTTAATATTTCTTTTTTTTTCAAACTTAGTATTTCTTTTCAAATGTTATGTTGGCCAAGATTTTGACTGAAAAGAGAGAAGGAGAGAGAGCAAGAAGGAGCAAGCCATCAGTTAGAATGACATAGATACAGAAAAAAAAAAAATCTCTGTGTCTTTATTACTGTAACTCTGGCTGTTGTAAAAGAGAAACTCCTAAATCTCAGTGGTTTAAAACAATAAGACTTATTCTCACATATAAAGTCCCAAGTGGTGGTGGGTGGTGGTGGGGAGTACCGTTCCTCTGCCATCTTCAACAAACGGCTTTCGAGGTCACCTCAGGTGTTGGCATCTGTTGGCCGGTTGGTAAAAAAGGAGGAGAAAGAGTACAGGATTTCATGGGAGGCTTTTCTGGGTCAGGCCTGGAAATGATACAACACCTGCATCCATATTTCATTGTCTAACTCAGTCTCGCGGCCACAGTTAATACAATGGGGCTGAGAAATAGACTCTAGCTCTGTGCCCAGATTGAAAGGAAGTGGGTTTAGTGAACAACTGGACAATCTCAGAAATACTGGCATTACCTGTGCTGACCCTGGGAGAACCTGGATTCCATCCTGGAGGCCATAAAACTCTTCTGGTGACCCTGGACATCTTGCATTCTGGGGCAAGGGGTTTTGAGGCACGGACATCCTGTTACTTCCTCTTGCCAGGAACATGCTCAAGATACCTTTTTATTTCGGGGGGGGGGGGGGGCAGATTTACAAAACTGTACAGAATTTCATCTTTTTAAACTGTGGACAGTTTTGCTCCACACCTATTCCCGGTGCCTGTCAGAGTGCCTCTCACACTCTGCATCTCAATAAAAAGAGGTCAAATAAATACATATGTGAATGCGCAAAGACGAGAAATATACCCGAGCTGTTAACTGTATTTATATCAAGCTGCAAAACACGTCCTTGCTTGGGACTGTCCATTCCAGTCTCTCAATCTCCGTATCCTGATGTGATTCACTTGCCCATCCTGCATTGCCTTGTCTCATGACTCACTTCTCAGAAAGAATCAGAAACAACATAACCTAATTGTGTCCCAGAATTTTTTTATTGAGAGTGTTTATTCTAAAATTATTTTGTTTTAATGTTGAGTTAGGGTTGGTTTAAACTTAACTTTTAAATAGATAGGTCGTTGAATATAAGCAGTCTCAAATCTAATTCATCACAAAAAAAGAATGGGGGCTCCTCAGTTTCCTTCCTTGCGGAAAATATTAAGCCTTCTTTAAGACCTCTGCTTCTCTCTCTCCAATACTTTGCCTACAGATCCTTGGGTGACAGTTTGAGTTTCAGAGGCAGCTCAGAGGGTCTCTGCTGGTCGCCACGCAAGCTTCATCCACTCCAAGGATAATATTTGCTTTATAAAAACAATCATGGCAATGGGTGGGAGGAGACTTGGACACATTTATATGTCACTGAACATCAAAGTTGGAAACTTTAATAGAACATTATTATTTGAATCTCTAATAAAACATATACCTGGTATTTAAAAGAACATTAAATTTGTAATCAGAGCCTTTCAAGCTAAAAAATGCAAAACAGAAGTCTGGAAGCAACTGCAGATATGACTTCTAAAAATAACTTTTTTTTTCTTTTTTTGCCAAGAAGTGTCTGATATGGTTGTCCTATTTAAAGAGAGCCATTAATACTACAATCTGTCCTTAATATAATAGCCAAATGCATTGACCACAGCAAGCATTTAGCAAAATGCCCTTGTCCCCAAAACATTTGCTTTTGCCTTGGCAGCCTGGGAAGTAGGATCCTGGGCTCAGGCGTGGAAATGATTAATTCTGAGTTTCTCGTGTCAGGATTACTGTTTAACGTTTTAATAATCCACAGCTCATGCTATCTGCAGACTATCTGTCACTAACTAGAAGCAGCCAGTCCTTTACCAGTAGCTACATTCCACACATGGCACATTTTTCATAGGTTATGAAGCAATTTGTAAAGGTAGCACTCTTAGGTTTAAAATAAGGCATCTCAGGACCCATTTATTGGAGAACATGGTTTGGTCCCATTACATTACCTTAATAGAATAGCTTGACATAACTTCTTTAAACAAATAAAGATCATGGTAATGGAAGCTCACAACCAAACATAAAACCGTGCAATAGGATTTGCACATGGCTTTCAACCACTGCCTACCTTCACACTCCTATTCTTGCCCCTGCATCTGCTATTCTTCCATGCTGGTGTTCTCTTCTCACCAGTTCATTACCTCTGGGTCTTGCTCCCTACTGAAGTCATTGGTGATGGTCGGGTTGGAGGATGGGGTTTGCAGATGGAATAGATGTTTGTATTAATAATTGAAATAAGGACTCACCTGGAAGGAAGATACTATTATTAGCTCTATTTTATAAATTATAAAACCAAGGTACAGAGTGATTAAGTAACTTGTCCAGGTCACATAGCTAGTAAGCAGAAGAGCTGGGATTTGAACACACAGAGAGTCTAACTTTGCTTTAAATTGCAATGTTCACACATGATACTAGTACCGTGGTTATTATTAATCAGTAAGTATTGACTGGAAACCTACTAAATCCATGACATACAAGTATACATATCCTACGTAGAGTGATAGAGCAATGAATGATGTATGGCTTATGGGGTTTCCGTTATTAGAGCTAGTTCTTGAGAGTGAGAAATCATTTTATGTATTCATTTGAATTTGTTAAATGGGTTATTCCATGCAAAACATTTTGAGACTAGAGAGTTAAATAAAGTGATGTAGTAAGGATTGCGGCAGAAGGGGATAGATATGATATGTCTTCTACATATGTTTATGGCAGAAGGTGCAGAATTAGGAAGTGCCAAAAGGCAGATAAACCTAAGAAGCTATGAGATTCACAGGGAAAGATTAGGATTCAAGGAAATAAGGAAGGATTCCAGAATAAAGAGATAGTATTTCAGTTGAATTTTGAAGGATGGGCAGCATTTGAATACAGTTGATACAGGATGTCTGTGATGAAGGATGGAGGGCATGACAGGCAGCTGGGGGAGCATTTTGGAGGAAAGAACGTCATTTTGTTCGACTCTGCACATCAAGAAGTGAAAGTATGCCGAGATTGGAAAAGTAAATTGGCATATGGTGGAAGACCTTGAGGAAAAACAAAGTCCATCTGCCATTTATTGAATACCTAATATACGCCAGACATTTGACATGCTTTTTGTCATGTAATCTTCACAACAACCTTGCTCCAGGTCAACTGGTAATATGCTAGGATTCAAATCCAGGCTTGCATGAATCTTAACACATGTCGTTTTCATTTCATCGTATTCTGTTTCTTCTGAAGGCGATAAGGAATCCTTAAAGATTTCTTAAGAGAAGAATACATGATATATTTACTTCTTAGACACTACTTTGCCTAATGATCGGGAAGGAGACAAAACTAAGAGGTACTGGTGGCCTCCAGTAGAAGAATGGGGACTAAGAAATGGCCTGCCGGCATGTTGGAATTAAACTCTGCAAGGCCTAGTATTGTTTGGATACAGTAGGAGGGGTTGGTAAACACAAACTGGGTGATCTATTTCTGTCTCTGAGTTTTGCGGTTAACCCTACATTCTTATCCTCCTGCTGCTGATCTTTGTAATGCCTGACCTTTCTTTGAGCCTTTGCCTGCCCTTGCAGCTTATCACCAGAGTGTTTCATTAAAACTGTATTGCACTGAGTAAAATCTACCCCTAAGCTCCTTGCATCAACCTTTCAATGGAATATGTGTTCTTATGGGACATCAGTTCTCCCTCAGTTGAAATTAGTACACAATAAAGTCCCCAACGTGGCATACTATGTGAGTGTTGTCGTGAGGCCCAGGGAAAAGAAACTGGATAAGGGATTGTCGGGCAATTGTGAGGGAAGTAAGAAGGAAGGAGAAAGAACAGGGAAAGAAGATGTTTTAGTTTTGTTTTTGATTTCAGCTCAATTCCTTTATGAAGGCCCCATGCTCAGAAACAATGGCACTGGATGAGCTAAGAGTCCTACGATCAGGAATGAAGCCATCTCTCACTGTAGCATCGGGTAATCGAGATTTAAAGCAAGCCAGGTAATCATTCCTGCCGTCCCTACTCTCCCCTTCCCTCCATTGTTAGCATGTTAATAGGTGGATTTGGGTTTATAATCCACTCTGAGAAAACGCTAAAGTTTTTATAACGGAATTCATCCATTTATGAGACCGTGGAACAAAATAGCACAAATTATAGTTTGATGTGAAATCTTTGCTTTGCCCCTTAAGAATATACTTCATCTCAGGAAGTAGAGGTCATAGCCTAAATTAGGCTATGGTGACCAAGGTACAGTGTATCATTCAGTTACTTAACAACAGAGAAATGATGACTTGACCAAAAGCACGCACAACTACTGAAAAAAAAAATACTAGCTGGAATTAGAGCAAGAGGGAAATACTTCCATGACTCACTGACTGTTTAAATATCTAGGAAATTTTTTTGTTAAGTCTGATTTGGCATTCACGGTACCTCTAATTCCCACGAAATTAATGTGTGAGCTTGAATAGATTTTGTGTTCACTTGTAACTTTCAGAAACTTGGAAGTTTTGGCTGTTGAATGACTTACGCATTAGATATGAACTTCCTTATACATCTTAAGCCTAATTTAAAAATAGATGCCTTAGGTTAGGATTTTGGGAACCTCTAAAACAGTGAATTTCGTGAATTTGGGACTTCCCTCAAAGGCTGCTTAAGGGCAAACATTTCCAGCTATTTGTTACAAAATCCAGGTATTTCTCAGGCATTGGATTTTATTTAAGCAAAACAGTCTCATCAAACTCTTAAGTTAAACAAATTTAAACTCTTAAACAAATTATATATAGCCAGTTTTTAAAAAGAAAATTCTTGATTTTGGCTGAAGCCTTAATGTCTGAGTAGTCCAAGATTATTACTTTGATTTTTTTCTTCATTAATCTGTCATAACTGGTAAAAAAAAAAAATTATCTTTGCTCTTAAAAACGGACCCATGCCATGCTGGGGCACCTGGGTGGCTCAGTTGTTTGAGCATCCAACTCTTGGTTTCGGCTCAGGTCATGATCTCAAGGGCATGAGATAGGAGCCTTGCCTTAAGCTCCACACTCAGTGGGGAGTCTCCTTGAAGATTCTTTCCCTCCGCTGCTCCCCACCCACACACTCTCTCTCTCTTTCTCTTTTAAATAATACATCTTTAAAAAATAATGGAACCATGCCTCTTAGGGTTTCCCAGTGTAACTTACTTAGAATCATAATGGTACTCCTTGGCCTTACAAAATCTGACTATGAGCAGAAACCTTCAGTTTCGTGGTGTGAAAAACAAGAAGCCAGTTAGGCATGTGAATAAGAGTATGCGATGAAGGGCGCCTGGGTGGCTCAGTTGGTTGAGCGACTGCCTTCGGCTCAGGTCATGGTCCTGGAGTCCCAGGATCGAGTCCCACATCGGGCTCCCTGCTCAGCAGGGAGTCTGCTTCTCCCTCTGACCCTCCCCCCTCTCATGTGCTCTCTCTCTCTCTCTCTCTCATTCTCTCTCTCAAATAAATAAATAAAATCTATAAAAAAAAAAAGAGTATGCGATGAAGAGAGTGTGGTTAGGGCTCTTGCAAGATACTCAAGGAAGCTCAAGAATGTCTTCCACATCCTCAAGTGCCAGGCGGACAAGGAGGCCAGCACTGGTGGAGTGTGAGCTACAGGGTAGTTGCTGGAGGGCGGGATCCAGTGTCAGTGAACTGTCCTGGGAGTGCAGCGGAGCAGTGAAGGAAAGATATAATGATGCATAAGAAAATATCACTTTTTCCAATTTTGACAACTCATGGCTTTCTCCTTCCCTTGGTCTTTGCTTCTCTCATGACGACACCATGGCTCTCCGGAGATACAAGGGAAGGAAACGGCCTTCGTGACTGAGAACAGTGATCTTTCCAATTTTCCATTCTCCAGTGTTGGATGACAGTATGTGCTTTTGGTGCTGCCTGCTCTGCTGGGAGTAGGTACAGCTCTGCTGGGAGTCCCTGACCCACAGAGATCAACCTTACATGATGCATTTGCCAAACACATACTGAGCACTTAGGATGTGCACCAGCTTTGTGAAAGTGTAGAGGACGCAGACCTGCTGCTCAAAGGACACACAATGAGTGGGGAGGGCAGACACAAAGACAGGTAGTTATGCTAGTGTGGTGCGCTGGGGGGTAATAGAGGCATGCCTACAGAAGCACGGGGCAGGAAGCCATTGCAGCCTCTCCAGTGGCCGGGAAGCAGGTGCTACCTGCCTAGGCCTGCTTCCTCACTGGACCAGCCTTTGTCCCCGGGAAGTGGTGGGTAGCAGGAGGCAATCCAGAAAGGTGGTTATCAAAGCAGAACTTCCACAACTGGATATGCATTGTTGGGAGCTAATCAGAATGCCCTCCTTCCCCAGTCCATTAAGCTAATAACACAGCAGGAGAAGACGAAAGCTACAGTATGTCACTACAAAAACTGTTGGCAAAAGCCTGCCTTTGTTTGGTGAGTTTCCTTTGTATGTGTGTCTTCTCTGGTCTTTTCCCAACATCCTTTTATTATCAGGGAAGAACACTGTGACCCTCTGCACAGGGTTAAAATAACAAAAGTAGCTCAAATGAAGGTTAAATTTTGCTGACCTTTTTACATCCTCCCTAGAACTTGCTGTCTGTATCAGCAAAGTGGGGGGGATGGGGGGGCCTTTCTCCCAGCTTCCAGCATGTTGTTGAAGCTGTCAAGGCAATTAAAGTCTCTTTTGCTCTTTTAAGTTGATGTAAACATATCGCCCTTTCCACTCCTGGCCATTCCCCTTCTTCCCCTCATCCCTACTCTGTTGCCAAGTTGTTTCTAATATTCTTGGGATCATTTACTCCCCATTTCTTCTCAGAACTTTGACCCATGTGTGAAACTCCAAAAGTCTGTCCCTTACAGTTCCTGTGGATCCCTGCAGTTTTTCCTCTGTTCAGAGCATACTTTTACCTTCCAGGGGTGGTAGGGGGCGGTGAGGTCATCAGTACCCATGATCTTCACTGTGAGGTTAAAAAAAAAATCCCTAAAAAATTTGATACATGCTACTTACTTAGACACAGAAGAATATCGCCTACCACCATCTTATTAATGGAGAAAGACTAGGTCTTCAACAAGCTGACTGACAGACATGGGCTAAAATCTTCTATGTCCAAGGCATTATGCTGGCCCCTTTAGGGTACGTGTAGAAGAATATGCATTCTCCTAAATGATATTAAGCCAAGAACTGCTGAGGTGATCTTGGAACTTTCCGTGTTCTTTCCTGTACTCTTTTGTGGGGTGGGTAGGGTGGAGAGGAGGCTGAAGGGAGGGCCTTTCATTCTGTTTTTGACCTGCCCCAGCTGCTTCTTTGTTTGTACTAACCCCATCCTCCACAGCCAGATCCCGAATTCTTTTCTCATTTGTTAGTATTTCAGGTTGAAGGTCAGCTGTGCATTAGTGCTGAGAGTCCCTGAGAAAGAGAAGGGAGGAGGGGAGAACAGCACCTGTGGGTGACCCTCGGCATCTTCCTCATGCTCTGAAACTATGTCTATACCACCCAATACTTTCCTAGCTCATTTTCCTCTTCGCTCCCATGTTTCTAAGGGAAAAATGCTCTTAACAGTCAAAGTTTGTTTTTTCACTGAAGTGTAGATGAATTAAAAATTCTGCCTGAAACAAAGACGTCACACCACACCATCTCTAGTTGGCCCCCCTTTCAGCAACTTTGAATTTTGTCTCCTATAGGAGAGACCTGTGAGGTAAAGTGTGGCAGCTTCTTTCTTCTCCTCAGTGTCCACATTGTTAATCTAGATGGACACCTATAGGAAACCCCTAAGGGGACAGGTGCTCTCTTCAGAAGGAGGAAGGATGCAGCAGCATTCTGTCCCCAGGGGAAAGGCAAGGAGCAGCTCTCAGGGAGGGGGGGGGGGTCCTCAGGAGAGAGCTGTGAGAGGGGGCAAAGGCCTTCTCAGGGCCTGACTAGTGGCTTTCAGATATGTCCCTGGGAACTTAGCCTCCTCTAGCTCTCCCTGAACCCTGAAAACCAGTGCTTCTCAAACTTTCCTGTGCATGCAAATCATTTGGACAGTTGTGTTCAAATGTGGTTTCAATTCAGGAGCTCTGGGGTGGACCCTGAGTTGAGAATTTCTAACATGTTCCCAAGTGATGTTTTGCTTCTGGTCTAAGGATCACTTCACACTCTTTGAGTAGCAAGACTGGGACGGACTGCTCATATGTAAAAGGAAGCAGGATAAGAAGATACTTGAAGGGCGCCTGGGTGGCTCAGTTGGTTAAGTGACTGCCTTCGGCTCAGGTCATGATCCTGGAGTCCTGGGATCGAGTCCCACATCGGGCTCCCGGCTCGGCAGGGAGTCTGCTTCTCCCTCTGACCCTCCCCCCTCTCATGCTCTATCTCATTCTCTCTCTCAAATAAATAAATAAATAAATAATTTAAAAAAAAAAAAAAAAAAAAAAAAAATAGAAGATACTTGAAGTCAAACTTTCAAAACTGATTTATAGGTGGTGCCGAATTCCATCTCTTTCTGCTCCAGTTCCCCTCCCCCCCTTGTCTGAAGGTTGGCAGCAGCTCCATCAGACCTCTCTGCTATAAATGAACCCAAGTTACCCAGAGATGAGGTCACATTTTCCAAAGACATGTTTCTAGTCTGTGATGAAGTGTGTGGGGGATTCTGTCTGAGCAGTTGAGGCCTGCGAAGTGTAGCCTGTGTAAGACAGAGCAGAGTCTGGGCAGAGCTTGGATTTGAGGACATTCCCCAAGCAGAGAAAGTAGGGGGCCTGAGCAGCTGCGTGGGCTTTTCTAATCCAGCCTCCTGGACGTGTGGAAATAGACTCTGTGCTGGCATGTTTCAGGCATCCCAGGGGCCTGCAGCTAGAAAAACGTCTCTGTCATTTCAGTTGGCAACTACAAGCTTAGAATTTATGTTTCTTAGAGAGGGATGAATTAGCCAGATGTTCATCCACACCTTCTTGAAATTATGCTCCCCATAGATATGGCCTTTCAGAGTGCAATATTGTGATTTATAAGAAATATATGTTTGGTCATTCTGATGGCCAAAATATATTTCTCATCTATATTTGGTCTTCGTCTAAGGTTCCTGGCTCACAGCTCCTAAAACCTTGGAATTTCCTGTGATAAGAGCCAAAAAGGTCCTCTGTTATGTTAATGAGATGACTTTTGGAAGTCCTTAGGTAACCTAAGGATGGGGGCTGGTTGCCAGGAGAATCCACCAAGTGATTAGAGGGTTGGAACTTCAAATCTCACCTCCCTGGGAGGGGAGAGGGACTGGAGACCGAGTTCAGTTGCCAAGGCCAATAATTTAATCAGTCTTGTGTATGTAATGCCAAAATGGACTGGGTTTCTAGAGCTTCTGGGTTGGTGAACACATGGATATGTGGGGTGAGCGGCATGCCTGGGGAGAGCATAAAAGCTCTGTGCCCATTCTCACATACCTTGCTCTATGCCTCTCTTCCTTCTGGCTATACTTGAGTTGTATCCTTTTATAATAAACTGGCAATCTAGCAAGTAAACAAGCTTCCTGAGTTCAGTGAGCCACTCTAGCAAGTTAATCATACTCAAGGAGGGGATTGTTGGAACCTCCAATCCATAGCCAATAGGTCAGAAGGACCGGACTTGAGATTGGTGCCTGAAGTGGGAGGGACATGGTGGTGGTGATTTCTTGTGGGACTGAGCTCTTCACCTGTCGAATCGGATGCTATCTTTGGGTAGATACTGTCAGAATTGAGTTGAATTGCAGGACACCAAGTGGGTGTCCAAAGAATTGCTTGTTGGTATGGGGGAGCCCCCGCTCCCAGCCCAATGTCGGAATTGGTCTCAGAACCAATAGAGCAACTTGAGTCCCGATATCACATATTCACAACACGAGGAGAATATTTAAAAATTTCCCAAAATTCATTTGAGAAGAATCTAGTTAAAGTTACATAATTTTTTTGGAGATATTTACTGAGCATTGCTATGTGGAATCTCTGTGTTGAGTACTTGGGAATACAGTTGTTAACCAAATGAGGTGGTAGCTGCCCTCATGGGACTGCCTATAGTTTAGTTGGGGAGACAGCCACTTAACAATTGATATTAGTCTATTGGGGTGTGGGGGGCTGTCATAACAAAATACCACAGACTGGTGGCTTAAACAATAGCCTTTGGTTTTATCATAGTTCTCGATCCTAGAAGTCAAAGATCAAGGTTTCAACTCAATCAGTTTCTGATGAGAACCCTCTCCCTGGCTTGCAAATAGCTACCTTGTCTTGGTTCTCACAAGATCTTTCCTCAGTGCCTGTACAAAGGGAGAGATAGAAATAAAGGTAGAGATAAAGATAGAGATAGGAGAGAGAGAGAGAGAGAGAAGGAGGGAGGAGGAGAGAGAGAAAGAGAGAATCCTATGGATTAGGCCCCACTCTCATGATCTCATTTAACTATAAGTACTTTCTTAGAGGCCCTATCTCTATATTCAGCCACCACACTGGGGTTAGGGCCTCAACATATGCATTTTGGGGAGTACACAAACATTTAGTCTATAATAAAAACACACAAATAATACCTAATTACAAACTATGGTATATGCCAAGAAGGAAAAAGTAGCTTTTATCCACCAAAAATATAAATATAAATCAGTAAAGCTAAGAGGATAAAATTGAGAATGGTAGTATATTTTGTATTCATTTTTGGAAACCCTACTTGCTTCAATGTCCACATAATAATTGTTGTCTTCCTTTAAGAGAATATGATTGTTTTGTGAAATATAACTATGACCATTGCCTGACTCTTGAAATGTAATTAATAGATGCCTTACATATCTAAGTACTGGGCATTGTAGTATTTAGTGAAACTGGGGAAAGGGAAACATAACAGTTCATATCTGGCAAGAGTCCCTATCCTAAAATTTTGCTTACATTTTGTTTAGCATCTAAAGGTACTGGTTACAATTGAAAACCTTTTTGTTATCACGGCTGTTATCTGAGTAAAAAGGTATAATTAAAAACATATTAATGTGAATTTCAGTTTTTCAGACTTAGTTTTACAAAAATTAAATATAGCATCACTCTTTGGCAGAAGAAAAATCAACCTGAGAAATTTCTAGTTTTTATCCAAACCAAAACAAACTTGGATGAGTAAGAAGGAGACTACTGAACAGAAGACTGCATATTATGTGTACCTTGTTATTATTCCTAACTCTAAAATGCACTATTAAGGCCTGTTTATAAGCACAGAGGTCAGTGTTCTTTTTACCATGCAGTGCCCAGGTCACACATCCTCTTTCTGTTGGGGAACATGGAGAGTCCCCTGATTGATTGAGGCTCCTCTTTCAGAGAACAGGGAAGGTATGTATCCCATCCCCACTGCTGAGGAAGCGGGGAGGGCTTGGGGAAGCCAAAAGAACATAAGATTTGACTTTTTTACTGTACTTTTCAGGAGACCACTCTTAGAGAATTGTGTTCAGTTTTTCTATAACCATTTAAGGTAGATACTGAAGACAGAGAACTATTCAAGATGGAGAATGAGATAGTAAGGGAGCATACAACTCTATAATGTGAAAAAGTGAGACTATTAAGGTTAATTCCCTTGGTTCTCACCCATAATGCTTAAAGGGATGGGGAAATTAAAACAGTACCTGAGAGTGTCTCCACATGCCTGATGGCCAAGTAGAATCCTTGTGGGGATACAGAATTTAGATAAATGGTGAAAATTTCAAGATCACAGAAATTTCACAATGTGAGAAAGAGCTTTGAAGCAGTGAGAACTGTTCATAGATGAATGGACAGTTTTGGGTAGAGGAGGGAGTGATGTTGGCCTCTCTATAGGGATCCCCGTCAAAGCCTGATGAGGAGTGAAGAAAGTATACATGATAAAGAAGATCCTAGTACAACAGCTGAGCTACAGGTTAGTAGTATATCTCCCAGTGCTGAGATTTTATGATTTTTCTTCTATCCTTATACACACACCCCAACAATAAGACAAAGCCAGCCAGATGTCCCTTCTGAGATGAGCTCTCAGGTCAGTCTGAGTAGCAGGTGATGATTTCACCAGATCCTCAGAGACCAGGCCAGCCTACTTTTAGATTATGCATAACGTGGTACCTCTGACTATGATCTTTTGTAGACCACCCTAATTACATAAGCCAGCTTCTTTCATTACCTAAATAGCTTTATTGATGATAAATTAGGCATTTAGAAACTAAAGGATGGATGGGGATGAGGGACTCTTATTAGGCATTATTTCAGTGACCTCAGAGTGTAATGTAGTATCAGTGGTTAAGATCATAATAGCATAAAGCTCACTTATAGCCCTTTACATACATGGTCAATTGATTTTCAGTTAAGATATCATGGCAATTCAATGGAGAAAGGATTTTTTCAGCAAATGGTAATAGATAGGCATATGCAAAAAAACGAGACTTAATATTTATCTCATATCATATACAAAATTTAACTCAAATGGATTGTAGACCAAAGTATAAGAATTGCAAGTGAGAAATTTCTCTAAGAAAATATAGGAGCAAAATCCTAGTAGTTTTGGATTTGGTGATTATTTCTTAAATAGGGAATGAAATGCACAAAGTGTAAAAGAAAAAGAATCAAGAAATTGGACCCCATCAAAATTTAGAAGGATTTCTCTTCAAAAGACACTTATAAAAGTAAAAAGTCAGCATGGACTGGAGGAGGGCATTTGCAAAATATTATCTGACAAAGGATATGTATCTACAACATATAAAGAACCCTTAAAAGGCAGTAAAAAGACAACCCCATTTAAAAAAACAAGAAAAGATTTGAACTGACACTTCACCAAAGATGATGTATAGGTGAGAAATAAGTATATGACACGATGCTTGCTGTCATCAGAGAAACTAAAGACTTTTATATGAATGTTTTTAGCAGCTTTATTTGTAATTGCTAAAAATTAGAAACAAATGTCCATTAACAAGTATACAGTGAAACAAATTATAGTATTGACATACAGTGGACGACTACTCAGCAATACAAAGGAATAAACTACTGATGTGTGCAACAACGTAGGTGAATCTCAAACTATATTTGCTGAGTGAAAGAAGACAAAAAAAAGTTTATGCTGTTTAATTCATTTTATGAAATTTTTTGAAAATATTCAAACAAACATAAAAAGATAGAAAGCAGATTAGTGGTTGCCTCTGAATGAACAGAGGGAAAGAGATGAATTACAAAGCGGTGGAAGGAAGCTTTTAGTGGCGATGGCTTCATTATCTTGATGGATTCATTATCTTGATGGATTCATTATCTTGATTGTGGTATGCTTTCATAAATGAACACATATGTCAAAACTCATCAAATTGTATTCTTTAATTTGTGCAGCTTATCGGTCATCAATTATATCTTAGTAAAAAGATTTATGTATATGCATGCATATGCACACATATACAGATACACACACATTACAAATATACATTCACACATGCACAACCATATGTTCTTAGTCAAGTTAATAACCTCTCTGCCCTCAGTTGGATTTTGTGTAAAATTGTGATATATTACTTCCTTGGTGGAGAACGACAGTGCTGAGCACAGAGCAAGAGCTCAATAAACATTAGCTAAAATTATCACCCTGTGGTGATCATTTTAAGCCTATTGATTTTATTCTGCCTCTCTGTTTTTACTTTATTTTTGAGAGCATCAATTACCAGGAACAAGATTGTGCTTCTTCAAGAACTATTTTCTGGAGTTTTTCATTTATTTGTTTGTTTTGGTTTTTGTTTGTTTGCTTGTTTGATTGCAAAAT
Source organism: Neomonachus schauinslandi (assembly GCF_002201575.2). Classification (NCBI taxonomy): domain Eukaryota; kingdom Metazoa; phylum Chordata; class Mammalia; order Carnivora; family Phocidae; genus Neomonachus; species Neomonachus schauinslandi. The sequence continues at coordinate 75,668,783 of NC_058403.1, forward strand.
CTGACTCTTAGGGAAGCCTGAATAGAACAGATGGGTGAAGAGGCCTTTCAAATGCCATTCACAGGCCTGAGAAGGGAAAACCTTGTGCTCAGAAACTTTCCATCCTCCTCCACAGCTGAAATGCCTCCCTTGGCTGAAATGCTTCCCTCAGCATTTGTTTTGAACACCCTTTCTTGAGGGATCCTAACCCAGCTGCGAGAATTCACCGTGGCCTGAAACCTGGCAGATTAAATCTTGGGGAAGGAAAGTTATTTGAAAGTAATACTTGTTCTTAAAATGACAAACAAATATTGCACATTTTTATTATTTTCTGTGTTCCAATTAAATTGTTGGGGATTTTGCCTATCAGTGAGTGACAATTAGACACTTGGATTTGCCAAATGGCAGATTTCTTTTACTTCTTTTAAGTTTTTGAAAGAAAATAGACTAAGCTATAGCTTTTCAAAATCAGCTTTTCTTTAACATCTTATTATTGCAGCTGCCAAATGCTCAGGGTTTATATCTATCTGTTTTTTTTTTTTTTAACTGAATCTAGTTACAGAAGGTCGAGCGAATTATTTAACCTATTTTATGTTAAATTTTGCATTATTTGAGCAAATACTGAAATGGCATTGTTTTAATGCCACAAAATTCTATGTCTTTTTTCCTCCATTCCCATTTTGTTACAGAGAAAGAAAACAGAAACCTTGCTGTGTACTGGTTGCCTATCATTGAGACTATGGTGATTGTTGTCTTTGGTTGTATCCTTGCTCTTATGTCATTCAGAGTGGCCTCTCAGCTACTTCAGATCCCAAACTGCACCTCCATTAGTTTTGATTAACATTGTCCTGTACCTGCAGTATCCATAATATATCACATCACATGACGGTACTATTACTGATGCCATAGATGGTGTTGGATTAACATAAATGGTGTTATCCACAACTATGAGACTGCCTGCTTGGGTTTGTAGGTCAGGAAATTGCTGCCGATTAATATCTTAATTTCAAAAGACATTTGACAGTGTTTTTCATTAGATTCTAAGATTCATGGCAAGCTAGAGAAATGTTTTCTGATTGGTATTTTGTGGGTTTATGACTGCTTGAAAGGAGTCAAATAATGAATCAGTACTAAACCGGAAGAAGGACTCTAGGAGTAACCTTGCTTGCCGTAGCTTAAAGTGATAACATTTGCATAAGACTGAGATAGCTTTGTAAGATAACAGAGGAGAGCCAACTTATTGTACAGAAATCTCTGTGATGGAGGGCAAATGGAACTCAGTGGACTTGTTCTCCTAACATTTTTCAAAAAAACTCACATATACACCACATTTAGCTACACAACTTTGGAGAAAGACTCAGAAGTTTTAGTAAAGTAATGGGAATCAATGATAAGACATGTCCACCAGACAAAAACTAACGGGATCTAGGACTGCATTTGAAGAAGCAAAACCGAATTTCTTTGTTCATTTTGGGTACCTTATCTTTAAAAAAAAAAGATACTATTTTTAAGTAATCTCTACACCCAACATGGGGCTGGAACTTACAACCCAGAGATAAAGAGTCACATGCTCTACTGACTGAGCCATCCAGGCACCCTCCTGGGTACCTTCTCTTAAAGCAGACATACAAATAGAGAGGATTACAACATATAATTTGACAGATTCATTTAAGAACTGGAGTTTTGGTTTTTTTCTTCTTCAAAATAGAAGACTCTGTGGGAATATAATTTTTGCCTTCAAATATCTGAAGAGCTATCACGGGAAAAAAGGATTACATTACTCTTTTTTTTTATTCCTCCCGAGTTAGAATCAGAAGTAATGGTAATGGTGATAGGGAAGTAGATGATGGTTCAATGTTAGGAAAACTGTGTTTGACTTAGATCTTCCGTAGGACAGAATGGACTTCTTTGGAAAGTAGTGATTTTTCTTCACCCAAGGAAATTCAACCAGAGACTGTAAAAACACTTTCGGTTCATTTAGATTAGCATTTCTCACAGCATGTTCTGCAGATCATTACCCTCATGAGATACTCTACAAGAGGAGTCAACTAGCTTTGAGAGATACAGCACAGAATATTGCTCACACAAATATTCACAATGTATTTTAGCATATTAGAGGTTCTGAAAGTTCCACGATAATGACACCTATTTAACTTTGTGTAACCCAGCATGTCTCAAATTTATTTAAGTCCTAACAATGTCCACATGTTGTGGACTTCAAGAAACACATTGAGGAATACAATTAAAGCAGGTGGATCTGATGGCTTTGATTCCATGAAACCATTTTCTTCATATTTACTAACACATTCATGTGTTGATTAATGTGTGTGTGTGTGTCCCCATGTATCAGAGGGTGGATTTTAAGGTGTGTTTATATATAACTGACAATTTTGAAACATAGTTTTCATCAGGGTTGATAAATTAATGGCATGATGAATAAATAATCCTTCAAGGATCCCACATGCTTCAAGAAAACTAGAATTCTTAACTTTCCTTCAGAGACGTCATGAAAGCCAAATATATTCAGCACACATCATCAACTGCTCATCAACAGAAAAGTAAGGCCATAACCCCAGAACTTTTTTTTTTCCTTCTCCCCTTCCCTCCCCTGCCGTTTAGGCAAAAAGCCAATTTCTTGAAAGTGGTGAGGGAAGGCAGGGATGGATGTGAGAGAATACAAGGTTGAATCACTTCTTAAACATCTGGTTTTATTTTTGTGCAAGCACCATGCACAGAACTTAATTAATGTGACTGAAAATAACCGTGTGTCTGTTGAAGCATGAGGTAGACCTTGTGTATGTGCTTCTCTTTCCTAAGCTCTGACCCCGTGCTCCTCATCACTCCATCAGGTTTTAGTTAGGAGCAGGAGTTAGGAACGTACACAGCACTTTCTTTTTCTCTTCTCTTTTCTGACTTTCTGTTTTTCTTTTCCTGTAGTTTTCTTTCTAGAAACTACTACTTTGGCTAGGGTTGAGGACTGAGTCATGGACGTGCCCTTACTCACGTCTTCTGTAATTTGAAGCCAGAATCTGAAGCAAATTCCAATACAGCTGTGACAGGCAGCCGTTGGGCTCTTGAAATGCTATCCACACACATATGGACACACCTGCAATGCTATTTTTCTTACTCCTCTGGAACCTTCTAGGACTGGGAGGACATGTAGATATGAAGCAGCCAGGAGTATCCCTTTCCTATCGCTACAGAATTTTTGTTTGTTTGTTTTAATTTGTGAATGGTATGATGCTGATCAAGAAGAAGCGTTGTTTCCAGAATATAGAACACATTGCAGTTGATCTCCAGCTCTTATCCCCATAGTCCAATCAGACACTATGAGTCTTCAAATCTGATAAGCTGCTCCAGGAGAATATTTGTGTGAATATTTTCTGTGAATATTACATGTGAATACCTCAATACAGTTAGCAAAAGAGATGAAAATTAATAGCTTTGAAATAGGCCAAAGACATGGTATCAAGCTGAAATTTTAGCTTTTCCTGTCTCTGTCTCTCTCTCTCTCTCTCTTTTTTTTAACGTACTTAGTTATTAATGTCAGAGTCCATCAATAATCTACCAGGTAAAAAGGATCTTGAATAAAATGAAGCAAAATCTAGTGTTATTTTCCAACCATTTTTCTTAAATTAACAGAATCCATTTTTCAAATGAAATCTTTTGAATGATTGTGACTTTAAAGATTTATTTATTTCAGAGAGAGAGGGAAAGAGAAAGAGTGTGTGTGCAGGGTGGGGAGGGGCAGAGGGAGAGAGAAACTTAAGCAGGCTCCTCGCTGACTGGGGTGTTGGACTTGAATCCATCTGAGATCATGACCTGAACCAAAACCAAGAGTCTGACACTTAACCAACTGTGCCGTGCAGGCGTGTGCCCCCACCCCGTTTTTTAAAAAAGACTTATTTATTTATTTTAGAAAGAGAGAGAGGAATGGAAGAAAGAAGGAAGGAAAGAGAGAGAGAGAGAGAAAGGAATGGAAAAGGAAAGAAGGAAAGAAAGCAAGAAAAAGAAGAGAAAAGAGCAGTAAATGGAGAGAGCTGTGGGGTGAAACTATGCCCCTTCTGTGTCTATAGTCCTAGATTCACCTCTGAGGTACCTCCAGGAATTTGATGTGGAAACCACTGATCTAGAATATGGGAAATCAGAAGGCTTATATGCATTAGGAAGGATGAAGTGAGCCCTGTGTGATGAACTATAAGGCAAATCTAGATCAAGGACCAAAAAAAACAAGAAAACCTCTTGTTTTTTAATAATATGGCCTAGCATGTATTTTGTTTTTCTTAATGTTATTACAACCCAAACCAGTGAAACATAAAAGTGTATTCTTAGGCTAGATTTCCCAAGCAGCGCTATGCTTCAGGATAATCTAGAGCATTTTAAAACACAGGTTTCTGGCTCACAGTCCCAGAGGCTCTGAATTGGTAGATCTCAAGGGGGGTTTGGCATCTGCATTCACAAAATTAAAATTAATTAGTTAATAAAAACTCTGGAGGTGAGTCTTTTGTACCCCCAGGTTTAGAAACTACTGCTCTAGGTTACCTTTTTTTCCCTCCCCACCAAAAGACAGAATTGTACAGTCACTGGATCTTTAGTCTGAAATAGTACTTTTGATTGCCAGCATGGTGCTGATACTAGAGAATAAAGATTGAAGGTCTAGTCTGTCGTTTTAATCCTAATTTATTACTATTTTTTTTCACATTCTAGATGCTGTCAATTCTGTCCACTGCTTATATCTACTATAAGAAAAAATACTTACAAGATTAAAAAAAATGAATAAGGCAAAATCTTGCCCTAAAGAGGAAGATGTATTCATCTCTCTAAAACAAAAAGCAGGCTATCTTAAAGTACCATAGTAGAGTGAAAACACAACTGGGTGAGAACTCAGTGGGGCAGACTGACTGTGTCTAGAAGTATTACATGAACATGGGTTAAGTGATAAGTGAGTCCTTCTTGGAATGAGTAGATTTCTTTGCTGTGTCAAAAGGAGTATATATAGAGAGGAGTCTAAAGCAGAGGAAGCCTAATGAACATGATAGAGATTCATAGCATGCTAGGAGGGTAATGAGTAGGCTGATGTAGATCAAGTCACAGAAGAAGCAGAGAAGATCCGTAAGAGTGACAGTCAAGTGGTCAAGTTTGGGTTCTTCTTGAAAGTCTCAGGCAGAAGCACCATGTGGAGATGGTGAATGTTTGTGAATGATGGTATACCAATAAGCAAAGAACATGAATGGGATGTAGCTATGTTAGACATGATAGGAGGAAGATTTGTATTCATGTTGAAGGAGTCTGGGAACATGAGTAGATGCAGTTGGTATAAGGACACTCAACTGACACTGAGCTGGTGACACTGTGGCAATTTGGGAAGACTGAAGATGCTGTGGCAATTTGGGAAGACTGAAGATGCTATGGGAAGAGAACACATATGGTAGGCATGAGCTTGGCCTGATGGTTCTGATGGACCAGAACATGGCTGGATGTATAATAAAGACATAACTACTTACTCTCAGCCATAATCATTTTTACCTTCAAAAACTGCATATTTGTTGTAAAATGAAAGATATATTTTTTGACTATTTGGTTCTTAAAATAACTTGAGCAGTTTTTACTTTTCTAAGGAATAATATGCATTCATTGCCAAAGGGGGGAAAAAAAACCTAGAAGATAGAGATAAGTAAAATGAAAAAAGTGAAATCATTAGATGATCTCAAGCTCAAGGATAATAATTGATAGCATGATGAGGTACCTTTTCAATCTTTTTTTCCTATGCTTATGAGCATTTGTTTCAAAATTGGTATCATTCCCCTACTACTGTTTGTAACCTATGTTTTGTACCTCCAATATATCATAAAGTTTTTCAATATTCTTAAATATTCTTCTGTATTATTAATTAGAATGGCTTAATATGGTTTCATGACATAAATTACCAAATATTTCCTTAATTCACCCTAATGCTGGGCATTTGATTTAATTATAAATTTTATTGAGGGGCATCCGTTTATATCAATTTTTATATTACTACTTTACTGTTTCTGTAAATTCTCATCTGTGCAGTTATTATGTTGAAATGTCTATACTGAATTGTTTGCCATTCCTGGTGACTATGGTAAGCTATTACAGCAACAGCATCTGTGATTACAGTGGCCCAGTCATCTAAAATGGATGAGAGCTCTGGAGTTCTGATCCTGTTGCCATCATCATCTACTGTGGGTTCCCTTGTCCAGAACAATGGAATTATACCTGATCTGACTGTTCTTCATTTCCCCATCTTCCAGATAATTAAATCCATATTCTGTGGTCACAGAAGTGAAGGAGTTATGTTTATCATTACCTCATTACCTTTTGGTGTTTGGCCAGATTATCTTTAAGATATTACTTCAAAATAAGTGTGACATCTTATTCAGTCAGGTTCAACCAGAAAGATAGAATCAGATACATATAAAGAGATCTTTATTGCAAAGAAACGGCTTCCGTGATTGGGGGGCTGTCTTGAAAAGTCTGAAATCCTTAGGACAGACCATCAGGAAGGGCAGACTTGAACTTTTGGCCATGAGCTGAAGCTGCTATAGACAGAAGGAATTTATTTTTCCTTGAGGAAGAAGAAATTATCTCCAGAAGGCTTTTCAAATGATTGAATCAGGCACAGTTGGATTATCTAGGATAATCTACTTAAACTGTTATGGACTTTAATCACATCTACAAAATACTTCATGGCTACATCAAGGTGACTGTTTGGGGACGGTAGCCTCGCTAAGTTGACACATGAAACTGACCATCACACCTCTGCATTTAGTTTTCATGATCTGTCTCTGTCTCTCTTTTTCTCAACTGTAATTAGAACCAGAATGTATGAAGGAATTTGGGGGCAGGGTGAGGGGAAGATAAAATCCAGTAAACAGGAAAGCAAGATACTGGGAAGAAGAAAACTTGAGTTGATTTTTTTTTTTTTCTCCAGATGCCTTTTCTTACAATGACAGCCTTATTTTTCCTTGTTGGAGAAGAAGCAGGTTTAGAGATTTTGGCTTCCAGGAGGCTCAGATCTAATTGTAAAGTCCAGTTGCATTAATTTTCTCATCATTTAGAAATAAATCCAAGTTTTTTACCTTGGTCAAATGCCTTCACTGATCGGGGCCTTGCTTGCTTACCCAGGCTTACCATATATTATCGGGTTCCAGAAAAACCAGCAGAGTTTTTTTCTTCCTCAAAGATGTCCAAGGGCTTGTTTTCCTTTTGCCTTGACTACTTTCTCCAAGTCTTCTTTCTCTAGGCCTTGTTATTGCGGTCCTACCTCAAATATTAGCTTCTCTAAGAGCCTTTCCTGGCCACCCTAAGGAGTCCCCTCTTCCCCAAATTAATCTATCTTACTATCCAATTTTAATTTTTATTTTGAAGAGTTATATCTATAATAATCTTAGTGACTTCACAGTTTCTTAGTTATTACATAACTCTATCTGCATCTTTTTGAAAACAGAGACTTCTTTTTTTTTTTCCCCCCCACTAAATCACAATAACTTGGGCCTCATCTGACATTTAGTTAGGCTTTATACCATACATACAGAAGGAATGGATGCATCCCAGTTTCCTTTTCAGGTATAATTATTCCCTCATCCTTGTATATTCTTTTTCTTTGTCCTTCCTTCTGACACTGAATTTTCTCGTTATGTATATTTTCATTGGAAGCTACCTTATAATATTATTTTTGGAAGTTGTATGTATATGATCTGTTGATAAATGTGTGATTTTGCAGAATTAATCAAGTGTCCCTGGTGAGGTGTCTTGCGCTCCAGTCCTGAGTTGAGTCTAATATATCAATGCCTTAGAATTCTTATAGGGACCACAAGGGAGACAAATGTCAGAACTGTAGTCTGTGTGTGATGAATTCTAAGAGGTGTGGCAGCGGTTAGGGAATTGGGAGCCGAGAGAATGTGCCTTGGCTGAAATTTCCTGTATCGTTCCACCACACTGACTTTTCTGTACTGTAAAATTTCTCCCTTTTGGCATCTGGTTGGGCCGAAACTAGTATGTCATATGTTAGGATTATGAAGTGTGGTGAGAAAGCAGTGAGTACTGGGGAATAAATTCTACTTCTGCCTAATTCTGAAGAAGTATTAGCTGATAATTTTCAAAATCTTGAGAATGGAATTGGGCACCTATTCATTCCTTTGTTGGTACTTTTGTTCTACTTTTATTTTGTAAACACTTGTTTGACCCTGCATATCTTTTAACAGATGTGCAAATGCTAACTAAAAATAAAATAAAATATAAACTTTTTTTTTATCTTACAGTTATTTGCTAAATGTTTGCTATTAACTGGGAAGTGCAGTAAAGCAAGATATTTCTGTTGTTCTAATTTGATTTCTCTCTGGAATTCATCCAGATAACATTCTAAAAGTCCTATTTTAGTAGCAAAGACCTGATTTTAAGGTAGATTTGCTAAGAAAAAAAAATTAAGGTATGTTTTTTTACCCCACTATGTGTGTATTCCAAATGTAACACTATTTTATGGGCAGATAATAATTTCAAAATTTGAATACCATAGCTAGCAGATATTTTATGAAAAATTTTGCACTGTTCTCTCTAGTGCCTATATTGTTTTCTAGTAGGAAGAACAGGAGGAACATGAACTTACTTGGATTATCAGGATATCATTAGGGCAGTTTTTGATAATGGATTAATGATTATATCTTCTCTAAGAATATTTCTGAATTGGAAATGCACTGCATAAGATCTCACCAACTCTTATGCTGATAGACATAAGAAGATGTACAACAAGCCAGGCAGTGGAAACCAAGTACAGCAAAACTCAAAAAAAAAACAAAAACAAAACCAAAAAACCAAAAAACCACCTCATATTTTCCATGATTATCAAAAAATTATGCTTGTGATTTAAGATTTCTATTCTGCAGATGTGCATATTCTATTTTCAGAGAAGTTTCTCCAAATGTCATTTGCTTTTATGAAGTCACTGTTGTAAGAATATAATTTTCTGTCTATATCTCAATGCAGTAAGATCACCTACATTGTCAGTATTATTTGAATTATGAAATAATTCAGTTGACTGGGTTTTGTTTCTTTCTGGAAAATTTCACCCAGCATAGATAAAGACAGGCAACTCATATTTATTTTCATACGCTTACTACTTAAGTGATTGACCTTGACCCACAGTCAGCAGCTTTGCTAATGCTCATAAATTACAAAAGGAATGTCTTCTCTAGCTGAAGTTGGTTTAGTAAGCATAAATCTAAAATAGTAAAGGAGAGGAATTCTGCAAATGGAGATCCAAATGCAAGCATGTTATTTATACAAATTTTTGGATTATCTTTGGGCAGGATAAAAAATTGTCATCTAGTGACTAACCCCAAGTGTTCCATCTCATTGGTTAGATGGGATGCTGAATTGGCTTTGTGTTATCAGTGGGCAGGTTCTGGACCTACAAAATACACTAAACATGGACCATAATGGTTGCCAAAGGGGAAAAAAAAAAGACTGAATTCATTTTGTTGTAAGGAATGGGAAAGTTGAACTTGGAGGGATAATGATATGGTTTGAGAACTGTCTTTGATTTCTGGAGTGACTGTAAGGTAGAAATGACATGGGATTTCTTAGAAATGGCTGGGGAAGTCAGAACCAGTACAAATGAAAGGATTTTATTTTATTTTATTTTTTTAAGATTTTATTTATTTATTTGACACAGAGAGAGAGAGAGAGAGCACAAAAGCAGGGGGAGTGGGAGAGGGAGAAGCAGGCTCCCCGCTGAGCAGGGTGCCCGATTCCAGGATCATGACCTGAGCTGAAGGCAGATGCTTAACCGATTGAGCCACCCAGGTGCCCCTGAATGAGAGGATTTTACAGGATCGAAGTGCAACACAGTCCGATCTCCTCCATGAACCCCTCATCCCTGGAGGAGTTCCCATGGAGCCTGGAAAGGCCAGTGGTAGTAGAGATAGAAACAGGCATGGGGAAATTGATGGGAATATTTCTAAAGCCATAGATTTAAGGCTTCACGTCTTCTCCAGGTACTGCCATTTCCTGAGTATTTACCAAAAACAAAATGCCCAAGAAACTAGGAACAGAACACATACATGTGTTATATTTTAGTTAAACTTTAGATGGGCAAGTAAAGATTATAGTGCCTTAGTATTTTGCCCAATAGTTGATAGAACTGGGATTCAATGTGAGATCTTGTTGGCTTCAAAGCTTATTTTGTTTTAATTTGTTTTTGTTATTTCCTCTTCCTTCAAAATGAACTTGCTGCCTTAGCCGTCTAATTAATTAGATTTCCTTAACTCCTTCCTCTTCTGCAGTTTTTGGAGATCTAAAGGGGGACTTTGAGAGCCGTGGAAAGAATGTTTTGCTAAACGTTTAAACCTGAGTTTTTGCTGTAATTCTGCTATTGATCCTCAAGAACCTTGAACCAACTTCCCACCCTCACACCATTCATCCCTGAGCTGCAGTGTCCTCATGAGAAGGTTGGGCTTCTGTGGCCTCTGGGCTGCCTTTCAGCCCAGGCACTCTGCCTCCTGCAGCTCCGGGTTCCTCCACCTGACTCAGGGAGACACGGCTGGCTGAGGATTTGTGGAAGCCTGTCCGGATTAATTATCATTATTCTCATTTTCATTCCGAATCATGGTATATGAGCACCTCCTTGATATCAGAACAGGATGAGGGCTTGAGAGAAGCATTGTATTTTCCTAATAAAAGTCAATAGGAGGGGCACCTGGGTGGTTCAGTAGTTAAGCATCTGCCTTCGGCTCAGGTCATGATTCCAGGGTCCTGGGATCGAGCCCCACATTGGGCTCCCTGCTCTGCGGGGAGCCTGCTTCTCCCTCTCCCACACCCCCTGCTTGTGTTCCCTTTCTTGCTGTGTCTCTCTCTGTCATATAAATAAATAAATAAATAAATAAATAAATAAATAAATAAATAAAATTAAAAAAAAATCAATAGGCAATTCCTGAATGACAGAATTGTGCCAAGCTCTCGCAGGCTTCCTGCCCCCAGCCCTCTTCCCTTCCACCAACATCCAGTACTAACTCAAGGAAAGTACGAAGTTGCTGAGAGCTGTGAATTACCCATAGCAAATCAGCACCCCTTCACTCATCAGTGTGTTCCACATGACCTTCTGGACAATAGAGAGGCTGCTTCCTTCATTTTGATTCGCTGCTTTAGTTCTTAGAGGACGAAAACAGCCTGCATTTCATGAAAGCCTGCAAGAAGCCTCAGATGAAATTTTACTGTAGGTAATAGAAACGTGGTAAACGTAATGCTGCATCAAAACACACACACACGCATATGCACACAAATACACACATATATGCACACACATTTTTATTCTTCTATAATAGTGATGATACAAAAATGGTTTTGGAGGGGCGCCTGGGGGGCTCTGTCGGTTAAGCATTCAACTCTCGATTTCAGCTCAGGTCATGATCTCAGGGTCTCAGGGAACCCCACAGGAGGCTTGCAGAGTCTGCTTGAGATTCTCTCTCTCTCTCTGCCTTATATATTTATATATAAATAAATAAATAAAAATGGTTTTGGAACTCTGTTTCATTCTGCATATTTCCAAGCATTTTCCTATGCTTACTTTCTCACAACCTTTCGCTCATAGGCCATGTATCCAGTTCTGTTCTTTTACTAGTGATTATTTTAGGAAGAAAAATAAAATGACCATCTCTAATGGTTACATTTCAAATGAAAATACCTATCTGCCTTCATTTTCAGTGTTACAGTGGAACAGCCTTCTTTCCTACTCTGGCTCCCTACCAAAGTGTTACTGTATTTGAGTGAAAAACAAACACAAGGGTTCACCAACTTTCTCCAGAATGTGGAGCTCTGGGGACACATTTTCACAGCTTCTTGTTACTAAGACAGTCAGGATGCTGGAATCTCAGTTACCCTTAAAAGGGAACAGTAACTGCACCAGTGTAAAATAAGAACCATTCCTTTGAATTCGGGCCAAAAGGCTTAGTGTAGGGACAGTAAATGGTGCAAAATAGAAAATACAGCATTTTATCCATACTGTTGTTCTGAAGGAAGATGTTAAATTAATTGTTAAAATCTTCTCTCACAAATCTAATAATCTCTTACATTGCTAGTAGCTTCGAAGTTGGTAGACTACTTTGATATACTTTGATATCCCACAATAGTCCTATGAGATAGATGGCCAGCATAGTTATAGTTTATAACTACATAGTTTTATTTATTTATTTATTTATTTTAACCTTGATGGGCTTCCCGACCAAGGACATACAGAGTGAATGAGTAAAAATTTTTGTAATGTTATCATCTGATTTCAAATACTATGCTATTTCTGCTGTCTACACTGCAATTTCATGGAAACTTGCAACAGACCATGGACTGGATCAGTTAAAAAAAAAAAAAAAGCATCAAATGTGCCAATAATGCCCTGCCACCAACACAGTGTAGAACCTGAGATTCCTGTTCCTGTCTATCAGGTCAGTAGTACGTACACCAGGGGATCCTACTCCAGATAGATCTTCAACAAAATAAATAAATTTCTTCCACACCCTCTCTACTCCTCCACCACTGCATTCAGATAATAAGGGCCGGCTTAGATTTAAAGCAGCTAATTGCCAGATAACATCCAGGCAATTATAAAATTTAATCATTAAGGTATTTCCCTCTGGGAAATGTGTGTGTGTGTGAGAGAGAGAGATTTCAAACTAGGTAAGAAAAATGAAGTAATTGCTTTCTTATATGTTGGGAAATATCAAAAAGTTGAACTTCCCATGACCATGAATTTTTAAGTTCTGTTTACAGTACTGCTTTCCACTTACCAATTAAAAATTTTCCTTGCAGCCAATAAAGGCAGTTTGTCCCTCTCCCTGTCCTTGGGGACACCTAAAGTCATATAAAAGCAATTGGGAGAAATTATTTAAGTTTTAAAATGTTAATGGAGGGCAAACAATGGCCAGACCAGATGTTGAGCTATTGACCTGGGTTTTGGGGGCCTTTTGGGTAGCAGGATAGCTATCACTGGCTTTCAGCATTTGCAAGTCAGGCATGGAAACTTCTAAGCAGGCTCTGACAAAAGTACTGGTTTTAATTCTGTAATTGCACTAAGTTGAAGCCAGCTGTGAGCCTCTCAGGACCCCTTATTGGACTGAGATTTTAAATATTTTGCTGATTAGGCAGTAACATTTTCTTCTCTTCACTCCCACCCTCTTTGTGAAAATGTACTCTTAAAAAGCTTAAAGGAAACAGGATATGAAAATAAGAAATGATGAACTTGTGTTGAGCACAGACTTTAGTGTTTACCTAAAGGTCACCCATCCCACCATATGGAGCTTAATTTATGACTATTACATATTAGCTTTGTAGTAGATGCTCAATAAATATTTGTTGAATGATCACATGTTGGTCAGCCTAGTTTTTGTGTATAGTCTAATAGAAATGTATCCAATCTATCTATAAGACCAGTAGCTTTCTACAGATAATAAATCAGTTTGTCCTAAATCAGTGCCACTTTATGTAAGGACAACAAATTAAAAGATGTGGATGACTTAAGTCAAAACCATCGCCACTCCTAGAAAAATACTACTTTGCATATTAATGATCAGAAGATGAAAGCATGGACCCTTCATAAGCGATTGATATAAATTTTTTTAGTCCATGTACTGATGACCATTCAGATCAGATTCCACTTGTGATATTGTGATTTATAAGAAATGTATATTTCTTAAATATTTGGTCTTAATCTATGGTTCTTGTCTCATGGCTCCCAAAACCCTTGGAATTTCCTGACTGATAAGAGCAATGGGAGCATCTTTTAGAATATTTGGTCTGTTTTCCTCAGTTCCTATAATCACTTCAGATGCATAAAGGTGAAATGGGTTTCTTGTTTTTTCATAACAAGCCCCTTTCCACCAAAACTGAGTTTATGTTAATGAAATGACTTTTGGAAAACACTTAAGGACAGGGGCCAGTTGCCAGGAGAATCAGCCTTGATTAGAGGTTTGGAACTTTTAGTCCTACCCCCTGATTTCTGGGAAGAGAGAGGGGTTAGAGGTTGAATCAGTCCGTCATCTGTGGCCAGTGACTTAATTAATCATGCCTGTCTAATAGAGCCTCCATAAAAACCCAAAGGATGGAGTTTGGAGATCTAGGTTGATGAACACATAGAGATTTGGGGAGAGGGGAGCAGTCCAAGAGAGCTTGGGAGCTCCACATCTTACCCCGTGCCTCTCTGCCATCTGGCTGTTTCTGAGTTATATCTTTTTATAATAAACTGGTAATCCAGTAAGTACATTTTTTTTTTCTGAGTTCTGTGAGCCAGTCTAACAAGTTAATTGAACCTGAGAATGGGGTCTTTGGAACCTCTGGTCTGTAGCCACTGGGTCAGAAGCTCAGGTGACAGGGCGCCTGGGTGGCTCAGTTGGTTAAGCGACTGCCTTCGGCTCAGGTCGTGATCCTGGAGTCCCGGGATCGAGTCCCGCGTCGGGCTCCCTGCTCAGCGGGGGGTCTGCTCTCCCTCTGACCATCCCCCCTCTCATGTGCTCTCTCTCATTCTCTCTCTTTCAAATAAATAAATAAAATCTTAAAAAAAAAAAAAAAGCACAGGTGACAACCACAACTTGGACATGACATCTGAAATGGGGGACAGTGAGGGCAGTCTTGTGGGACTGGGCCCTTAACCTGTGGGATTCATTTGAATTGTAGGACACCCAGCTGGTGTCAGAGCATTGCTTGTTGGTGTGGGGAAGCCCCTTCACTCCCCCACCACACATAGTAGAACCGGAATCAGAATCTTTCCCATGTCTTATGAAACCATGGTCCACATGTGTCTTAACTCTGATTTTCCAAAATTATTCTGCAAGTGCCAGATTCAGGAACCATTAGTTGACATTCTGTTTTACAAGTCTGAACTAACTCCTTCATGCATACAGGTTTGAGCAACATAATCATTTATAGACCCAATAAAAACTATTTAAAGGTTCTGTCAGTGTTTTGCAAACAGCCCCATCCCAGATCTTTCAAATCTTCCCTGAAATCTATGCTGCCAAATGTGCAGTTGTCCTGTAACTAGTGGTCTCCTTACACATAAAGTCTAAGACAAATTTCTGCAGTACCAGTTACAATGGACATTATGACACACATGTTGAATCATTATGTGGAAAGAATTAAAAGGCTAAATATCCCTTTAAGAAATATGTAATGCAACTATAGTCACCGTTCTCATTTCTCAGTAGTTCTCAGTGAGTTTTCATTCCTGTTTCTTATTTCTAGAGTGTATACTAATCATTTTAGCTACATCATATAAATGAAATGTAGGGAGCAGACAACTTAATGCCTTCACTTTATTTACTCCTTTCAACCAACATGTGCTGAATACCTATAGAGTGGTCTAGGCTCTGAGAGGAATAAGAATGTCTATCCTTGACAAGTTCCCTATGAGTAGAAAATCAACTCAAATAATTTCTTATACCAATTTTGCTCTCCTGTAAGTTCCATGCTATTTTGGAAGTCTTTTGGGGGATTTACTGCAGTCTACCTGACATGAGAGTCTTATGTGTGTTACTTTTATGCTCTTTGGTAGACTTAGAACATCTGGAAGGCAAAGACTGTGTCTTCCTTATCTTTGTATCTCTTGTTCCCACTGTAGTTCTTAGTCCATACTATGAGCTTAACCTATTTCTAAACTGACTGAATGATCCAATGGTTTTGCCACCAATAATCTGTAAGACTTTTAGCTAATAATCTAGTATCTCTGGGTCCCCTTTCCTCATCTGTAAGTGAGGATAATATATGCCACGTCTTATAAAGTTATGATATCAGAATTAGATGCATCCAATTTTGCAAACTACGAAGCACTATATGAATATGCAAAACCACTCTTATTAAAATAGAGCATGTGCTTTCTTTTAACTGTGAGTTGTCATTGAACTACAATTGACCATGATGTTTGAAGGCATCTGAGAGGCCTTGTTATTAGTAAGGAACTCAACCATAATATGTCCCATAAAATTTTCCTTCCTTATAATGCATCATTTGTTAAAAAATAAATTTAAAAAATAGGTTCTAATGAAACACACTGTCCTAGTATATTTTTCAGAACTTTTAACCTCTGTCTTGTCTATAAAGTGTGAATTATTGTGGCATATGATTCTATTCAGGGTATGATAAATACTGTGTGTACTTTGGGAGGGAAACTATAAGGTATGTTTCTGGCTTGTCTTGAGGAAAAAATAAATGGCCTATTCAGTTATTTCCATTTCTGGTTTCAGTGATTAACGCATCCTAGAGGAACAACTTTTTTTAGGCTACAATGCCAGTTACTAACCTTATTTCATCCCTGGAGTTTCAGATGGAATGTAAACTGAAAAAACATTTAGCTTTTACTTTAGGTGACTTTTTTTTCTTCTATTCCTGCTTGTGTCTTTTTCTTTTTCTTCCTTCCTTCCTCCCTCCCTCCCTCTCTCTCTGTCTCTTTCTTTCTTTCTTTCTTTTAAAGATTTTATTTATTTATTTGAGAGAGGGAACGAGACAGAGAGAGAGCATGAGAGGGGGGAGGGTCAGAGGGAGAAACAGACTCCCGGCTAAGCAGGGAGCCCGATGCGGGACTCGATCCCAGGACTCCAGGATCATGACCTGAGCCGAAGGCAGTCGTTTAACCAACTGAGCCACCCAGGCGCCCCTCTTTCTTTTTCTTTCTTTCTTCCTTTTTCTTTCTTTCTTCCTTTTTCTTTCTTTCTTTCTTTCTTTCTTTCTTTCTTTCTTTCTTTCTTTCTTTCTTTCTTTCTT